>NC_065586.1:49788167-49975667 GCF_024542745.1 Macaca thibetana thibetana
AGCGCACATTGGCTGGTGGGGGAGCTCTATAAGCAGTTTATTCTGCAGGGTTTGTGGGCAAAACTCTTTCTGGAGTCAGTGAGCTGCTTAGCTGGATCCTTGGCTGATTGCTGAGAACTACATGCCAGCTACTGTCTGCTGCCACCCTGCTCCTAGCTGTCTCCAGATGATTCACCGGTGCTTATCCTCTCATTGTGCTGAGTGAAGCAAGACAGAAGTGGTCCTTCTGGACTGTGTCCAATAAAAGTGGGGAGTCTTCCATTCCTTTTGCTCTGACTTTTCCTCATGAGAGAGAGCACAGGCACAGGACACCTATCTCAGCATAGGTCTGTGCTGCCTTGGGGAAAGGGTAAAGTAGATCAAGGGAGACTGTTTTTCTTACCCTCTTTAATTCATCCACTCTAGGAATTTTTTTCTCCATCAGGTGCTAGAACCTCTCAGTTAGACTCTAGGGCTCCTGCCATTTTGAGTTATCTATGGATGGTTACCAAATGGGTGTTTCTTGGTGGGGGGGGGTGATGAGAGCTAGCATCTCCTATTCTGCCATCTTTTTGGACTTGTTTTTGCTGAGTTGGACATTTGGGGTGTGTTTGGGTACTGATGATGTGGGTTGTTGATGAGATTGAATGTGGGGGAACCTGGGAGAGGTGAAGTAGCTGGGAAAAACTTGAGCAAAAACTTGAGCAAAGCAAAGAAATATCTCATAGGGATTTTAAAAACTGTGCTTTTTCTTTAGTGTGTGATTCAATATTTCCTCAGTATCCCCAAGAAATCTTTGGTAAAAGTCAACACTAACTACTAATGCATGTGGAGGTGGATGTTCTCCTGGGCCAGGGACAAAGCCCTGATTATTGCCTCCGGAGTGAGGGCTGGGTTCTCTGTGGGAGGCTCACTATCTCTGGATGAGCTCAGGAGTCAAGGCCCATCTTTCTCCAGGCAGTCCCCTCAGATAGCCCTAGAGAGAGAGGGGGAGAGAGACAGAGAGAATGATCCTCTTCTGAGTTTTGAAAGCACTGAACTCATTAGATGCCAGTGCTCTAAGCCTGTGGTCTGAAATGATAAATTCATGTATCTGGCTCACTCACTAGACTACGAGTTGCTTGAGGGCAGGATCTGGGCTTTCTTCTTCCTGTATCGCTAGTTTTGACCAGTGATAGGCCTGGAAGTGGTAGCTGGTAAATGGTGGAAATGATGTGTCTGGTCCAGTTCTACGAATAGCATCTTCAGTATATTTGCTATTAGTATTGGCATAGTATATTAACATAATCCTGATGTAGAACATTTAAGAGAACCGTAGTAGGCAGCTCTGTGATCTTCCTGGCCAAGCTACCTAGGGCCATAATGCTATTGGCTAAGACTTTCCATAATTTGACATTTTGCTTATGGGTCTAATAACAATGTTCACCTCTTTTTGTGGCGGCTGGAAAGCTATATTTTTCTTGGCTGCTGACCTGCTTATCCCATTTGGGAACTTGGGATCCAATTAGGCCTGAGGATGTGCAGACGAAGGAGTGAGGTTATAACCAGGTCAGCCTTTCTCTTGAAATAAATGTCATGAAAAAAACTCCTAAGCAAAATAGCTGTGAAAAAGGTTTTAAGACACAATAGGAAGAAGCTAAGGAGAGAAATGAATCTTTAGCTACAAGTAAAAAAGGGCCAAACAGGGTGTTTGTTCAGTAGAATGATACTTGCCACCTGATTGAGAGAGGTAGGGCTTAAGGGTATGTGTGTGTGTGTGTGTGGCCACTGACTTGGCCTTTCTGGCATTCTTCTCAGTAAAATCGGGATAAAACTTTTTTTAGGGTGAGATTTCTGAGGGTGCTATAGTTGGTTTTTGCTCAAGCATACAAGATAGCTTCTTACTTGGCTGATTTGAGGATTTCCTGATGCTCTAATTTCTCTATCACTGTTCAGTACATAAAATAACCATTGGAGGGTGAAAGTGTAGTGCAGTAGTTAGAATCCTGGGCTTTGGAATCAGACAGAGAGATTCATGATGTGATATTTGGGTAGACAGTTACCCTCTACTTAAAAAGCAAAGTTCTTCTTAATTAACTTATATCACGTTAGACATTTATGTCAAATGGGCACTTCATGGAGTTTGAAGTCAGGACAAATATTAATAATAGATCTATCTTCCAGGCTCACGTCTCAGTTCTGTGACCTTGGGTAAGTTACTTAGCCTCTGTGAAACCTGGTGATATGGCTTGGATGTTTGTTCCTTCCAAATCTCATGTTGAAAGGTGATACCCAGTGTTGGAGATGGGGCCTGGTGGGAGGTGTTTGGGTTATTAGGGTGGACCCCTCATGAAAGGCTTGGTGTTCTCCCTGTGGTAATGAGTGGGTTCTCGCTCTCTGAGTTCATGTGAGAGCCGGTTATTTAAAAGAGCCTGGAATCTCTCTTGCTTCCACTCTCACCATGTGAAACACAGGCCCCCACTTTGCCTTCTGCCATGATTGTAAGTTTCCTGAGGCCTCACCAGAAGCAGATGTCAGTGCTAGCTTTTTGTACCACCTGCAGAATCATGAGCCACTTAAACCTCTTTTCTTCATAGATTACCTATTCTCAGGTATTCCTTTATGGCAACACAAATGAACTAACACATCCTATTTCCCAACCTGTAAAATTGGGTCATGGTTCCCTTTGTAGGGTTATTGTGGGATCAACTGAACAAAGGTGTGAAGCATAGAAAGTCCTGAGTAAGAAGTGGTGATGATGGCGGTGGAGGGGGGTGATGGCCATTGTGACAGAGGTGGATGTTTGCTACCCACTCTCTTTATTTTGTCTATTCCCTTAGGAAAACAGTCCCAGTGTAAGAGAGGGTGACGGTGTGTTCAGTGTAGGCAACATTTTCCAGGCTCTCTTGTAGCTAGGTGTGAGCATGTGAGTATTTCTGATGATAATGTGGGTTGAAGTTGATGGGTAGAAAATTTAGAAAGGCTTCTTAAAGGAGGGAGAGCCCATTTGTCCTTCCCTGATCTCTTCTCACCTGTTGCCTGGCATTCTGAGGTGAAGACAAGTGCTCCAGCAGCCATTTGGACCAGGAGATGACTTTGTGAATGAGCCACACTCTGCGAGTGACAGAACAGGAAGATAAAAAAAGGCTGGGTCTATCATCAATATTGGAGCATTTTACCAGAGCTGTAAGTTAAGTCATAGTTTTTTCTTTTCTTCATTTTATTTGTAGCCAAACTTTATTCTAATTGACAGTGATGATAAGGATGATTTCTTTTTGGCTTTCAAGACACTTGTATTAATTTAGGGGATTTTACAAGGATTGCCTCTTGGTTGGTTGATTTCCAACTGGGTAGTCAGCTAGAGAAAGGTTCTGAGGGAACTAGATGTAAGGCAAATCCTTGGGAGGGCAGAGGGGGATGTTGGGATAAAGAATGTGGATCAGAAAAGGGAGTTCAGGAAAACAGATTGCCAGCCCTGTACTTACCAGTTGTGTCACCTTGGGCAAGGCCAATAGCACCCTCCCCAAGGGCTGCAGCAGAAATTAAATGAGGACATATTACATGGCCTGGTTCATAGGAATTACTTTAAAACGTTTATTTCTTTCTAGCGATTTACTAATATAGTCCTGGAAAGAACCTGTTCCTTGGGCATCAAAAAATATATATCCCTATTTTGCCTAGATTTGCAGTTTGACAAGCAGAGGTGCTGCTGTTTCTTCGTGGGAATTTTTTACTCACCTCGCACTCTGATCTCTCTTCCTGTTTGTGACTCCTGACGGGCCTGGACCTGCCTGAGCTTGCCAGCCTCTGTGGGAGGTGGGAAGAGAGAGGGGTGGATACCAGGCTTCAACTTCCATTCCAGCACACCCTGGCATGCCTCAGCCCATCACAGAGTGGATGGCTTTTCTATTCCCTTGGGATGTTATGCTAAACACAATTACATACAGCATTTGACAACAGAGCTGGTAATTTATGTGCTGCTGGAACGGAGAAGGAGGAGGGTAATTGGAATGAATATCAATGTGAGCTGAGAAGACACTGAATTTTCTCATCCCTTTCAGGAATCAGAGGCTGGCTATAGAAGGGAGAATGTTAATTGGTCACTTGGTGGATTGATTTAAAACCCGTCTGCCTTTAGCGGGGACACATTATCCATTATTCCTCTCAGGATGATCTGGTTTGGGGGAGGTGGTGTGTTTGCTGGGGGAGTGGGCAGAAGTCAGTATCAGATTGTCAACTTGCAAAAGTTTGGTGAAATTGCTGACTTACTACTTGTGAGATCTCGAGACTTACTACACCTCTATGAATCTTGACTTTGTTATTAGTAAATGAGAGGTGATAACGCTGTCTCATGGGGCTCCTCTGAGGGTTACACAAGATAAATTATACACAGCCCCCTGCCAAAAGGTGCTTCCAGTGGTAAGTGGTCAAAATTAGTTTGCTTCCTCCCATATAGTTGAAGGACACACCTCATTCCTATCAGCCTTTGTGAAAATGTATCTTCTGACAGTTTTAACAGTGACAGAAGGCATTCCTTCTACTATATTATTAAAGAAGGTTGCTGCGCTGTTTAGCTTCACCACAAGTGAGCGTCATTTT
This sequence comes from Macaca thibetana thibetana, assembly GCF_024542745.1. Lineage (NCBI taxonomy): Eukaryota > Metazoa > Chordata > Mammalia > Primates > Cercopithecidae > Macaca > Macaca thibetana. Next base: position 49,792,725 of record NC_065586.1, read on the forward strand.
GGGAACAGGTGTGAGTGTGTGTGTGTGTGAGTGTGAATTCAAACATCTTATAGTTCCTGTTTTTATTCTCACCAGTAATTTAAAAATAACATTACATGCCATTATCTCTTCAGTGCAGTCTCTTCTTTTTCTTCCTGAGAGTGATACTCTGAGATTCAGGCCATCTTCCCACAGTTCCCAAGCAGGGTCTTTCCCTCCTTGGATTACCTTTAAGGCAGTCCGAAACAAAACAAAACAAAACAAAACAAAACAAAACAAAACAAAGATCAAAATCTCAGCTCTTAAAAGGGTAAGAAACAGGAATCTCAGGTTTTTCTTTTCTCTTCTTCCCCACCGTACGATATCTCCAGGCTTCATAGAGACGGATCTGGGCTCTGGGTTGTTGTTTCTGTTTGGGTTCCATGAAAGGTCTTTCTTTATGGGTGGCACATAAACACCAGCCCAGAAAAGAAATTCATCTTTGGAGAAAATCCCTCAAATAAGCCCTTCCTTTACTTTCTTTCTCTCTCTCTCTTTTTTTTTTTTTTTTTTTTTTGAGATGCAGTTTCATTCTTGTTGCCCAGGCTGAAGTGCAATGGTGTGATCTTGGCTCACTGCAACCTCTGCCTCTTGGATTCAAGCGATTCTCCTGCCTCAGCCTCCTGAGTAGCTGGGATTACAGATGCCCGCCACCATGCCTGGCTAATTTTTGTGTTTTTAGTAGAGACAGAGTTTTGCCATGTTGGCCAGGCTGGTCTCGAACTTCTGACCTCAGGTGATCCCCCTGCCTCGGCCTCTCAAAGTGCTGGGATTACAGGCATGAGCCACTGCACCCTGCCTTTGTTTCTTACCTGATTCTCAGGCCCTGGAGCCTGTCACTGCTTTGTGGGCTGGGTTTGAGTTTACCCTTTGCTCTCTTATCTCTCCTTAGTCTTCTTTGGCTCTTCACTTGGCTCTCCAGCTGATTTCTTCCTGCAGCCTGAGGTTTAGGTATTTTCAGCTCTGTCTTGGTGAAACAACAGTTGTCCTCTGACGTCGAAGAGGGGTGAGGAATTTGGGCTGATCCAGCCCTGCTGAAGGCTCAGAAGACCTTTATTCCACAGAGTGATTGAAGATGTCTTGTCTAAACCTCTGGCCCCGGGCCCAGCCTGCGGGAGGCAGAGACTGGGCAGGGGAAGTGATGGTCTGGCTCACTTTTTCTTTTGAGAAATGGGCCACTTAGGATGTAGTCTTTTAACCTGGGCAAAGTCAATGCTCACTTATGTTTCTTTTCATGGCTGCTTTGCTACAGTTACCGCATAGCAGGTGCTTAGTTTGTTTATGGCAAAAAAGTAGAATTGAAATCTCTATGCGCAAGTCCAATGGCTCCAACCTGTGCTTTATTATTGGAAGTGGAGCCTCCTCCTGCTCTGGGGTTCCTGAGTTAAAGCCAAGGCACTTGGACCAGAGGCACTGCTGGCTAGCTGGGATCGCTCAAATTTGTCTGGCTCACCTGGTGTGGTTCTTAAGTTCCTGTCCGTGTTAATTATGTTCTCTATAGCTCCTGAAGCCAGGTGTTTGCCTACCTGTCTGAATGGGTGATGTCCTCTGGCAAACCCACCAAGGAAGCTGTCTTCATTGCTCTACCTCATAGGTGATCTCTTTGCTCCAAACTTTGTGCCTTTTGGCTCCCTTTCTTCCCTGTTCCTCCTCCTCTCACTTCTGTCATTTTTTTAGGCTTAGCCTGGATATTGTTCCACAGTGTCCTGTCAGTGTTTCTCCGCATGGCAATAGGACACAAGAAGCCTTGTGGGTTTGGGGCTTCAGTGCTTCCCCTTGCCTGCTTCGTTATCCTCACTTTACAGAATGTTTAATTTCTATAAAGTGTATGGGAGTTCTTGGTGAAGGCTGGGTGAACAGGTCTATCCTGAATGTAGGAAAAGCTTTAGGAAATTATAGCAGTTTTCCAAAGACAGAGTTGGAGATTACATAATTGCAACCTGCATCTTTTATGCTTATGCTGCGTTTACTTCAGTCAACCATGACCTAGTCAATCAACCGGCTCACTAATCAATCAATTAGATAACAGAGATTTATTGAGTTTCTGCTGTGTGCTCAGCCATGTGTTTAGGTCCCTAAGAAGCACAGAATAAGGAAAAAGCACGGCCTGTGCTTCAAGCCATTTACAATCCAGTTCAGGAGAAACAATGAACTTTCATGTCCCTACAGTAAACTCCACCAGGCAGTTGCTAACCGACTGCTGCATTCTGTGAGTGTATGGGAAGAGATGGGGGGCAGGAACACCTGCCATGGAGAGGTAGTGTGGTGACGTGAAGCCAGCCTGGGTTTCAGAATGGGAGGAACCAAGTTTGAGTCCCAGTTACCTCTCTTATAGTTGTAGGACTTTGAATCCTGAATCACTAGCAGAAAATATTTATTGAGGACTTTCTGTGTACATCACCCAGCTGCAAGTGGGATTGAAGTGGGATTGCAGTGGAAGACAAGCAGGTCACCCACCCTCAAGACACAGTCTTAACAGAGATGATGAGACAAGACAGCAGATGACGACATCCTCCTTCTGTGTTGGCCCCAGAATGGAGGAAGGGGAGCCTATGACTGTGAACATATGTCCCACCAGATTAATACAGAGAAGGGATTTATGGCGCTTTGGTGTGGGGCTTGAATGAAAGACTATCCTGTTTATGGAGCTCCTGCCATATTTCAGGAAGCAAGCAAATGACTGCATGTGAACTCCTACTCCATGTTAGCTTCTGAAAATCCATCGCCTGGATAATACTCTCCACGATCAGGTGTGGTGATGCATTTTTTTTTTTAGATGAGAAAATTGAGGTTCAAAGAAAGAAAATGAGTTGCACAACATCAAAAACTAGTAAATTGGTGAAGTTCGGATTCCAACTCACACTGCTTGGACACCACCGCTAATTTTGCGTGGTTTATCTTGTCTTCACATCATTTCCCCATTTGCAGTTTAGGTCATTAAGACACAGTGAGGTTAAGCTTTTAAATGATCCTATTCAGAACTGGGATCCGAACTCGATGTGTCTGATTCTAAAGCCTGAGACTGTGATAAACATAAATATATGTGTACAGGCATACAATGTAATAAAAGAAGGCCAGAGGCTGTTCCTGTACGCAAGCTTGAGGAGTTGTGGGGAGAATGAGAATGTGGAAGAAATGGTTGCCATGGATGAGAAATCCGGTCTAGCAGTTTAAATGGAAGGGACCTCCTGTTATACAAAACGGCCCTAAATTAGTGCTTCTAAAATCGAATCTGCTTACCAATCACCAGGGGATCTTGTACAAATGCAGATTGTAAGCCAGTAGGTCTGGGGTAGAGTCTGAGGTTCTGTATTTCTATTTCTGTCCCTCTTATATATATATCTCATATAAATATATATATATATAGAGAGAGAGATGAGAGAGAGAGAGAGAGAGAGAGTCTCGCTGTGTCGCCCAGGCTGGAAGATCTTGGCTCACTGCAACCTCCAACCTCCGCCTCCTGGGTTCAAGCAATTTTCGTGTCTCAGTCTCCCGAGTAGCTGAGACTACAGGCACCCGCCACCAGGCCAAGCTAATTTTTGTATATATTTTAGGGATGGTGTTTCACCACATTGCCCAGGCTGGCCTCAAACTCCTGGACTTAAGTGATCCACCTGCCTCAGCTTCCCAAAGTGCTGGGATTATAGGTGTGAGCCACCGTGCCCGGCCAGAGGTTCTGTATTTCTAACAAGCTGCTGGTCCGTGAACCACACTTTGAGTTGCAAGGGTCTAAATTAGGTTTCTCACCTTGGACTCTACTGACATTTTGGGCCAGATAATTCTTTCTTGTGAGAATGTTTAGCAGCATTCCCAGCCTTTTCCCACTAGATGTCAGCAGCATCATCCCTCATTTGCGATGACCAAAAGTGTCTCCTGACATTGCAAAATGTCCTTTAAGGAGTGCAGACTTTGCCAGGAAAGAACCACATGTCTAAACCAGTGGTTCCCAAAGCTTGTCTGTACACTGGAATCATCTGGGGAGCTTCGAAACTCCTGGTGCTTGTGTCCTGCCTAACAGATTGCAGTTTACTTAACCTGAAATATGGCTGGGTCAATTTCAAATGTTTACATGCTTTCCCAGGTCATTCTAATGTGCAGACACATCTGTCAACCCCTGGTCTAAGTTCCAACTCTGGACCAATCAGCTTATTCTCTTTTTGCTTCCAGGAAGCTGCCACAGCTAATATTCAGAACTGCCTTTGGCTGAACCGGCACCTTGGAGGCTTCACTCATCACACAGAAAACCCAGCTCAGAGTTGGCTTAAATACCCCAGTAAGGAAGAGCAGAAAGAAATTACACAGATCTGGGAAGGAGTTAGCCCTCATCCATCATACTGTCTGGGGCTGCTTTGCATACAGAAGTACTATTTGTTTTAATCTTCAAGAATCCCATTTTGAGCTGATGATCTCCCATAGGTTATGTAAAGGCCTGTGCCATGTTTTGGCTCCCTTCCTTTCCTCTCCTAGACCCTTGATAGAATCAATCTTTATTCCTCTCACACCTAGAGGCCAGGATAATAGTCTAATGCTTGTCTGAAGTTTGGACTGAGCAGGTGCTTGGAGCTAGAGATTCTTTGCTAGGTAGGATGTCACTCAGTGGACCATGCAAAGAATATATATTTTTAGTTTTCTTCTTAGCTGAGCATGTGCATGTTTATATGCACTTGTATGTGATGAAGAAATTGTCTTGCTAAGGTTATTCCCATCTAAAGCCAAGTATATTTTGCTGTCTACTAAGCCATGCTGTAAATGTGGACAAAACAAACCCACACTCAGGTCCTCAAGAATTGTTCATTAAGGACTCAACCCTTGTCATACGAGTTTCTGCTTCTAGGGAAATTAACAGAGGAAGAATAGAGTCTTAGGGCCGTTATCCCCACTACCTATTGCCTGACATCTACTTCTGCTTTCTCTCCCTCAGTAGTACAAGAGAGAAGAGTCTGAATTGTGATGGCTGGAACCATGGATGAGAAAACAACACACATCCATCAGAAAATGTGCCTGGAGTACCTCCTGGGTGGCAGCCTGTTGCAGCAGCACTTATGAGTCCGGGGACATATAGTCTGGGATAGGTGTCCAGGTACATTCTGCTATCAACATTGCTAGAAAGTTACCAAAACACCCTGAGCCTCAATTTCTTTATTGGTAAGTGGAAAGAATAATAGCACCTACAGTCTTGTCATAAAGATTATATAAGAATCAAATGTAATGTTTACTGAGCATTAGTTATTGTTAATACTGAGGGTCAACTTGATTGGATTGAAAGATACAAAGTATTGATCCTGGGTATGTCTGTGCGGGTGTTGTCAAGGCGATTAACATTTGAGTCAGCGGGCTGGGAAAGGCAGACCACCCTTAATCTGGGTGGACACAATCTAATCAGCTGCTGGTGCAGCTAGAATATAAGCAGGCAGAAGAATGTGAAAAGAGAGACTGGCCTAGCCTCCCAGCCTACATCTTTCTCTTATGCTGGATGCTTCCTGCCCTCAAATATTGGACTCCACATTCTTCAGTTTTGGAGCTTGGGCTGGCTCTCCTTGCTCCTCAGCCTGTTGACGGCCTATTTTGGGAGCTTGTGATTGTGTGAGTTAATACTTAGTAACCCCTCCTTTATATATATCTATATCTATATCACATTAGTTCAGTCCCTCTAGAGAACCCTGACTAATACAGATTTTGGTAACAGCAGTGGTTCTAAAGGAACAGAATATTAAGGATGGAGTTATTTCGTTGGTTTTGGATTTCTGGAATTGGCTGCTTAATATGATTAGACCCCCAATGCTAAGGACTCTACTTCTAATAGTATGGAGAACACTGAGAGTTCTTGTTGTGAACTGTGTAGAGAGTTATGCAAAATAAATGCATTTGACACTCCTGATTCATTGCTCATGAGAGGCAAGGAGTTTAATGATTCTATACATAATACCTTTGACTATATCTGGAGAGTCAAGGAACATAATGAAGCTGGTTGGTTGCTCCTAAGTTCAGTGGACAAATGATGAAAGAAAATGATAAACTCAGGAATTCTATCTCCCAGCTTCAGAAGCAGATACTGAGCCTCAAATCTGATAGGATTGTCCTGAGTGAGAGTTTTATCTCCTGTGGAGAAAGAGCTGAAATTGTGGAAAAACAGGTACAAGCTCTTATGCGAGTGGCTGACCTGCAACAAAAGATGCATGCACAGCCTCACCAGGTGTCTACTGTTAAAGTGAGGGCATTGATTAGAAAAGAATGGGAGCCTGCATCTTGGAATGGGAATATGTGGGAGGACCCTAATGAAGCTGGGAATACTGAGTTTGTAAACTCTGATGAAACTTTTTTGCCAGAAGAAACAGCTTCCCTATCCCCAGTAGTGGCAACATCCCCTCCCTGACTCAGGCTGCCATCAGTCTTTTGTCTGAGGAGATAAACCCTGCTCTGCCTGAGGCAACAGTGATGGCATCCCCTGGGGCAGTTGTCAGGCAACATAATGTTGATTCTCCTCAGGAGCCACCCCCAACACCCCTGTTTGCTTCTAGACCTATAACTAGACCGAAGTCCTGTCTGGCCCCTAGAGGTGAGGTTTAGAGTGTGACCCATGAGGAAGTGCACTACACTCGAAAAGAACCGCTTGAGTTTCCTAATTTATATAAACAGAAATCTGGAGAACAGGCATGGGAATGGATATTAAGGGTGTGGGATATTGGTGGAAGGAACATAGAGTTGGATCAGGCTGAATTTATTGAATTGGGCCCATTAAGTAGGGACTCTGCATTTATCATTGCAGCTTTGGGAGTTAAACAAGGTTCTAATAGTTTATTTGCTTGGTTAGCTGAAATATGGGTTAAAAGATGGCCCACTCTGAGTAAGCTAGAAATGCCTGATCTCCCTTGGTTTAATGTAGAGGAAGGAATCCAGAGGCTTAGGGAGATTGGGATGGTGGAGTGGATTACTCTCCTTAGAACTACTCATCCCAGCTGGGAGGGTCCAGAAGATATACCCTTGACCACTGCCTCATGAGATAGATTTGTGAGGGCAGTACCTGCATCTTTGAAGAGCTTTTTAATTGCTCTTCTTTGTATGTCAGATCTAACAATGGGAACCCCAGTCACTCAACTACAAACTTTAAATACAATGGGAATAATTGGATCCCGAGGTGGCAGGGGTCGAGTGGCAGCACTCAACCATCAAAGGCAAGGTGGGCGTAGCTACCATAATGAACAGCAGAGGCAAAGTGGCAATCAGAATAGTCTGACTCGTGTAGAGCTCTGGCACTGGCTAATTAATCACAGTGTTCCTAGAAGTGAAATTGTTAGGAAGTCTGCTTCCTATCAATAAATTCCTACTTAATTTATATAAGCAGAAAACTTCTAGGTTGAATGGACAAAAGACTAATTTGAATTATAAAAGCAGAGGATCACGACCCCTCAGTCAATTTCCAGAGTTGAGCGAGTTTACAGACCCAGAACCCCTTGAATGAAGGGGAGGCTGGGTCCCCTTGAGGAAGGACCCCACTACATTACTGACAATTTATGGAGTGAATCTTTCTCCCATCCTTCCCCAAGGAGAATTCTGGCTTTTTACCAGGGTGGAGAAAGGGAAATTATTGGACATTTCAGGGACTACTGGACACTGGCCTTGAGCTGACATTGATTCCAGGGGACCCAAAACATTATTGTGGTCTTCCAGGTAAAGTGAGAGCTTGTGGAGGTCAGGTAATTAATGGGTTTTAGCTCAGGTCCAACTTACAGCAGGTCCAGTGAGTCCTGGACTTATCCGGTGGTCATTTCCCCAGTGCCAGAATGAATAATTGGCATAGACATACTCAGTGACTGGCAGAACCCCCACATTGGCTCCCTGACTCGTAGGGTAAGGGCTATTATAGTGGGAAAGGCCAAATGGAAGCCGTTAGAGCTGTCTCTACCTAGAAAAATAGTAAATCAAAAACAATATGGCATCCCTGGAGGGATTGTGGATATTAGTGCCACTATCAAGGACTTGAAAGTTGCAGGAGTAGTGATTCTCACCACATCCCCATTCAACTCTCCCATTTGGCCTGTGCAGAAGACAAATGGATCTTGGAAAATGACAGTGGATTATTGTAAGCTTAACCAAGTGGTGACTCCAGTTGCAGCTGCTGTACCAGCTGTGGTTTCATTGCTTGAACAAATTAACACATCTCCTGGTCCTGGTATGCAGCCATTGACTGGCAAATGCCTTTTCTCCATTCCTGTTCATAAGACCCACCAGAAGCGATTTGCCTTCAGCTGGCAAGGCCAGCAATATACTTTTACTTTCCTACCTTAGGGGTATATCAACCCTCTGGCTTTGTGCCATAATCTTATTCAGCGAGACCTAGATCGCTTTTCATTTCCACAAGATATCACACTGGTCCATTACATTGATCACATTATGCTGATTGGATTCAGTGAGCAAGAAGTAGCAAACACACTGGACTTACTGGTGAGACGTTTGTGTGCCAAAGGAAGGGAAATCAATCCGACTAAAATTCCAGGGCCTTCTACCTTAGTAAAATTTCTAGGGGTCCAGTGGTGTGGGGCCTGTCAAGATATTTCTTCTAAGATGAAGAATAATTTGCTGCATTTGGCCCCTCCTACAACCAAGAAAGAGGCACAATGCTTAGTGGACCTATTGGATTTTGGAGGCAACACATTTCTCATTTGGGTGTGTTACTCTGGTCCATTTATCAAGTGACCCAAAAGGCTGCCAGTTTTGAGTGGGGTCCAGAACAGGAGAAAGCTCTGCAACAGGTCCAGGCTGCTGTGCAAGCTGCTCTGCCACTTGGGCCATATGACCCAGCAGATCCAATGGTGCTTGAGGTGTCAGTGGCAGATAGGGATGCTGTTTGGAGCCTTTGGCAGGCCCCCATAGGTGAATCACAGCGGAGGCCTCTAGGATTTTGGAACAAGGCCCTGCCATCTTCTGCAGATAACTACTGCCCTTTTAAGAGACAGCTCTTGGCCTGTTACTGGGCTTTGGTGGAAATGGAATATTTGACTATGGGCCATCAAGTCACCATGCAACCTGAATTATCTATCATGAACTGGCTGCCTTCTGACCCATCTAGCCATAAGGTGGTTCATGCATAGCAGCATTCCATCATCAAATGGAAGTGGTATACTTGTGATCGGGCTTGAGCAGGTCCTGAAGGCACAAGTTACATGAGGAAGGGCTCAAATGCTCATGGCCTCCATTCCTGCCACCCTGCTTTTTCTCCCCTAGCCTGCACTGATGGCCTCATGGGAAGTTCTCTATGATCAGTTGATAGAGGAAGAGAATACTAGGGACTGGTTCACAGATGGTTCTGCGCCATATGCAGGCACCACCCCAAAGTGTCCCTGAAGGACAGCAGTGAAGGGAAATCTTCCTAGTGGGCAGAACTGTGAGCAGTGCACTTGGTTGTGCACTTTGTATGGAAAGAGAAATGGTCAGATGTGTAATTATATACTGATTCATGAGGTATAGCCAGTGGTTTGTCTGGATGGTCAGGGTCTTTGAAGAAGCATGATTGGAAAATTGGTGACAAAGAAATTTGGGGAAGAGGTATGTGGATGGACCTTTCTGAATGGTCAAAAACTGTGAAGATATTTCTATCCCATGTGAGTGCTCACCAATGGTGACCTCAGCAGAGGAGGATTTTAATAATCAAGTAGATAGGATGACCTGTTCTGTGGACACCACTCAGCCTCTTTCCCCAGCCACCCCTGCCATTGTCCAATGGGCCCATGAACAAAGTGGCCATGGTGGCAGGGATGGAGGTACACACAGGCTCAGCAACATGGACTTCCAATCACCAGGCTGACCTGGCTACGGCCACTGCTGAGTGCCCAATTTGCCAGCAGTAGAGACTAATACTGAGCCCTTGATATGGCACCATTCCTCAGGGTGATCAGTCAGCTACCTGGTGGCAGGTTGATTATATTGAACCTCTTCCGTCATGGAAAGGGCAGAGGTTTGTCCTCACTGGAATAGACACTTACTCTGCATATGGGTTTGCCTATCATGCATGCAATGCTTCTGTCACAACTACCACCCGTGAAGTCACAGAATGCTTTATCCACCGTCATGGTATTCCACACAGCATTGCCTCTGACCAAGGCACTCACTTTATGGCTAAAGAAGTGTGGCAGTGGGTTCATGCTCATGGAATTCATTGGTCTTACTGTGTTCCCCATCATCCTGAAGCAGCTGGATTGATAGAATGGTGGAATGGCCTTTTGAAGTTACAATTACAATGCCACCTAGGTGACAATACTTTGCAGGGCTGGAGCAAAGTTCTCCAGAAAGCTGTGTATGCTCTGAATCATCATCCAATATATGGTACTGTTTTGCCCATAGCCAGGATTCACGGGTCTAGGAATCAAGGGCAGAAGTGGAAGTGGCATCACTCACCATCACCCCTAGTAACCCACTAGCAAAATTTTTGCTTCCTGTTCCTGCAACATTAAGTTCTGCTGGCCTAGAGGTCTTAGTTCCAGAGGAAGGAGCACTGCCACCAGGAGACACAACGATTCTGTTAAACTGGAAGTTAAGATTGCCACCTGGACACTTTGGGCTCCTGCTACCTTTAAGTCAACAGGCTAAGAAGGGAGTTACGGTGTTGACCGGGGTGATTGACCCAGACTGTCAAGATGAAATCAGTTCACTACTCCACAACAGAGGTAAGTAAGATTATGCATTTAATACAAGAGATCCATTAGGGTGTCTCTTAGTAGTATTGTGCCCTGTGATTAAGGTCAATGGGAAACTACAACAGCCCAATCCAGGCAGGACTACAAATGACCCAGACCCTTCAGGAATGAACGTTTGGGTCATTCCACCAGGGAAAAAACCATGACCTGCTGAGGTGCTTGCTGAAGGTAAAGGGAATAAAGAATGAGTAGTAGACAAAGGTAGTCATCAATACCGGCTATGACCACGTGACCAGCTGCAGAAACAAGGACTATAATTGTCATGAATATTTCCTCCTTCTTTTGTTAAAAACATGCTTGTACATGTATATACTTGTACTAAGAAAATATCTTCATTTTATTTCCTTTCTTTTCCCTTTATTATATGACATAAGATTTATTGACTTTACATCAGCATTTAAGTATTTTTAACTTCATGTAATAGTATTTGGGTTGGGGATTGGTGCGTTTCTGATTGTATGAAAGATAGTTGTATCATGTTAGGTATAATTATCACCTTATTATTGTCTTTATTTGAAGATTATGTATGACCACAGGAGATGTGTATGGGTTCAACTTGACAAGGGGTGGATTTGTGGTGGTTAATACTGAGTGTCAACTCCATTGGATTGAAGGATACAAAATATTGATCCTGGGTATGTCTGTGAAGGTGTTGCCAAAGGAGATTAACATTTGAGTCAGTGGGCTGGGAAAGGCAGACCCACCCTTAATCTGAGTGGGCACCATCTAATCAGCTGCCAGTGCAGCTAGAATAGAAGCAGGCAGAAAAATGTGAAAGGAGAGACGGGCCTGGCCTCCCAGCCTACATCGTTCTCCTATGCTGGATGCTTCCTGCCTTCGAATATTGTACTCCAAGTTCTTCAGTTTTGGAGCTTGGGCTGACTCTCCTTGCTCCTCAGCCTGCAGATGCCCTATTGTGGGACCTTGTGATTATGTGAGTTAATACTTAATAAACTCCCTTTTGCATATATATCTATTCCATTCGTGCTGTCCCTCTAGAGAACCCTATCTGAAGAGGTTGGAGTTCATACATCAGGAACACGTATTAGCTCAAGTAATGGCCCCAGCAAATCCCCTGAGGTTTGTCTTGTCATCCTCCCTTTCATTTTATAGTTGGGCAAATTAAGGCTCAGAGAGGCAGAGGTATTTGCCTGAACTCATACAGAGAGTACTGCTTCCAGGCAGTCTGACCCCAGAACACATGATTTTAAGAGCTTAAACCCCACTGCTTATGAATAAACTTAAAGGACTGGGCATAATTGGCTTTCTTTTTCTTTTTCTTTTCTTTTCTTTTCTTTTTTTTTGAGACAGAGTCTGTCTTTGTAGCCCAGGTTTGAGTGCAGTGGCACGATCCTGACTGCCCACAACCTCTGCCTCCCGGGTTCAAGTGATTCTCCTACTTCAACCTCCAAGTAGCTGGGATTATAGGCGTGGGCCATCACATCTAGCTAGGTATAATTGGCTTTCTACAAATGCTCCTGTTCCTCTTTCCTACTCTATCCAACATATTTATTTTCCTATCAGCATTATCAATAAGTTAGATAAAGGAGGTAGGTGTATTAGAAAGAGAAATAGTGAATCTTTTGAATGGCAGAATCAAACACCCACAGATTCAGGGCAGGCTGGAGTGAGGAACTGAGTCTAACATGATGGGACACAGGACAGATGCCCTGCTTTTAGATACTGAAAACCACCACAGAGGTGATAGGGGGAGCATCAAGCACTTGCAAAAAAGAGATTTGGGCAAAATGTGAATTAATGGTGTACCTAGATCACAGTTACTGGATCACAGAAGGACCCAGTGATATGTGAGATGGCCATGACTTGGCCATCTGTGCTGTTCTCTGTTCTAGGAGGCCGTGAGGGCTCGATCCAAACTGGCAGGTAGTTCACAACCCAGTTTCTCAAATAAATGTCTGTACATGTACAAATAGTTTTTTTAAAAACCAGAGAAATCAACTTGAATATATCATCTAATCTGTGTTCTGAAGTTAAATTCCTGTCTGACTCACTGGCAGATGAGCTACTGTACATGAAAAAGGCAACAGCATGCCTTGGCCTCCCAAAGTGCTAGGATTACAGGCATGAGCCGGGCATGGTGGTGCACACCTGTAATCCCAGCTACTCAGGAGGCTAAGGCAGGGGAATCACTTGAACCCGGGAGGCGGAGGTTGCAGTGAGCCAAGATCATGCCATTGTACTCCAGTCTGGGCGACAGAGAAAGACTCCATCTAAAAAAAAAAAAAAAAAAAAAAAAGATGATAGCAGCAGCATCAACAACCATTTCTGGAAAGCCTCCTATGCACTGCACACTTTACTGAAAATTTTGCATGCATTATTTAATTTAGTGCTCACAACAAGCGAATGCATTGGGTCCTTGAGTTGCTTGTCTCATAGATGAGGAAATGGGGCCCAGAGGGATTATATTATTTACCCAATACCACATGCTTAGTAAAAGGAAGTGGAATCTAAAAATGAATCAAATCCAGAAGGTGGTATATCAGGAATCACTGGCTGACTGAGGGCCTTGAATGACCCATAGATTGATTGGTCAATGGGCGCCTAGCCACCAGTGGCCAAGCTCTGGAGACTGCTTTACCAAGTGGTTCTGGTTGACTCTCGATGCATGGTGGCATACCCTATCACTGCCCGGAGATAGATTTTCTACCCCAAAGCACGACAGCATCTCCTAAGTGTTACTGTCACTGGCTTAGCGATAAAAAGGATGATTTCTATGGTTTTCTCAGCACGTAGAAGATGAGGTAGTGTCACATGTAATAAAGCTCAGAAAGGCCATAATAGCTCGAGGTTCTGCCTCATCATTCTTCCAGTTCATCTAAACAAGTTCAGATCTGCTCCCATTTTGCATTTATCAAAACATGATGTGGAGGTGAAAATTCAGCTGCTGTAGTTTAGCAAGTTGTCCTGAATCTTGCCAGGAGAGCTTAAGGGAGCCAGAGAATCACAGCGTTCCAGGTCCTCCTCCTGATTAGTTACAAACCCTGAAGTACTTTTCTCTGATCGAACTGTAAAAATGTTTTCAGTTCCAAGGGGCTTGTGTAATTTTTTCCAGCATAGGCCTCAGGTAGAACGAGCATTTACACCTCTGTTCTGGGGTCTCTGGGGATTCACTCTGTCTTTTGCTGTCTCCTCTTCCATGGTGCACTGGGAACGTTCCCACATTTGGTCACCAACTTGTTTTTTGACTTTTAGCAAAATTGTTCTTGAAAAGACCCAAGGTTGTTAAGTTACTTTAATACCTTTGTTTCCCCATTGCAAAATTAGGAGGTTCGTTCCTTCAACAAAAATTTTTATGACTTCCTGTGTGTTGGGTGCCTTAGGGCCAAGCACCAAAGATACGTTTGCGAGCAAATCTGGACATGCTCTCTTCCCTGAAAAGTTGGAGTGTCTCATGGACCAAAGGGTTGGGACTGAGTGACTGTTCAGGGCTTTCCAGGGTTTCCCATGCAGCAACTCACTGTCCCTCTCCACCGCATGAGGCAGGCATTATCATCTTCAGTAAAGAGATGAGGGGATGAGGCTCAGAGATGGTAAGTGACTTTCCCAACCTCCCACAGCAAGTCAGCACACACTGGTGAACTCACTTCCATTATTTCTGCTTCCAAAGCCCATCATTTCTCCAGTGCTCTAATTTCCTACCTTAAGGACAAGGAAGCTAATGTTTACTGGATTATCACCTCCACTGTGTGGATGAAGGACCTCAGATTCAAAAGGGTCAGGGGCCCACTCAGTGTCACAACTGGTACAGGCGGGAGGCATAGGCACTCAGGCCTCCTCTATGTCTTGAACAGCCCGCTGCGGGCTTTAGCTCCCTTGGCTTTGGCTTCCTGGGGTTGTAACAGGGGTCATCACTGACCACAGTAAGTTGCCCCCTTCTGTTTATGTATTGTTTTGTCTCCCTGTGTCTCAGTCATTCATCCCAGAAACCCCATCTGTTCTGATGTCATTAATTGCCTCTTGATATGGTATGGCTGTGTCCCTAACCAAATCTCATTTTGAGTTGTAGTTCTCATAATCCCCACATATCACGGGAGGGAGCCAGTCGGAGGTATTTGAATCATGGGGGCAGTTACCTCCATGCTGTTCTTGTGATAGTGAGTGAGTTCTGATGAGTTCTGATGGTTTCATGAGGGGCTTTTCCCCCACTTCGCTCAGCACTTCTCTTTGCTGCTGCCATGTGAAGGACATGTTTGATTCCCCTTCCACCATGATTGTGAGTTTCCTGAGGCCTCTCCAGCTGTGCTGAGCTGTGACTCAGTTAAACCTCTTTCCTTTATAAATTACCCAGTCTCGAGTATGTCTTTATTAGCAGTGTGAGAATGGACTAACACACTTCTCCTCCTAGCCAGCACATAGTTGGTGCTCAGTAAACATCGGTTAAACAAAAAAGTTAATACTAATGATCATTCTCCAGAAAGCAGAGCCCACCCCCTGTGGCAAATACTCTATTTCTTAGCCTGCAAAGTAAAACCATAAGCTGAAGCTAGTACCGGTTCCTCCTGAGCTAGCATGACCAGAAGAAAACTAACCAGCCTGCTACAGGACATTTGAGAGACGCCACAATCAACGAAGCCTAGGACTTTCATTTGTACACCAGGCTTTGTTTATGGGATAAACAGGGCCACTAACAATGCATTCCAGCCTGGATTAAGAGGAACTTCAGGGCCGGGCGCGGTGGCTCAAGCCTGTAATCCCAGCACTTTGGGAGGCTGAGATGGGTGGATCATGAGGTCAGGAGATCGAGACCACCCTGGCTAACATGGTGAAACCCCGTCTCTACCAAAAAATACAAAAAAACTATCCTGGCGAGGTGGCGGGTGCCTGTAGTCCCAGTTACTTGGGAGGCTGAGGCAGGAGAATGGCATAAACCTCGGAGGCGGAGCTTGCAGTGAGCTGAGATCTGGCCACTGCCCTCCAGCCTGGGCCCACAGAGTGAGAATCTGTCTCACCAAAAAAAAAAAAAAAAAAAAAAAAAAAAAAAAAAAGAACTTCAGGTCCCCTAGCAAGGGTGGATTTGTATTGACATGCAACACAGGGGAGCCCAGGTGGCCTTCTAGGACCCTGGATTGGTGCTTTGTTTGGGCATTCCCCAACCTTACACTAGTCCTGTAGATATCTAGATAACTGGGGCCTGGCTTCCATAGGACCTCACCTCTCAGGGGCTCAGCAAGAGCTGTGTGGGCTGAGTTGCTGAAGGCAGTGAGAGGAAGGAGGCCCAGGTACTACAGGGGCCTGGATGCTGAGGTTTGGCATGAAAGATTCTCCTTCTGCACCAGCACACATATGCAGGTTAATTATTTTTCTAAAGAACAACCTTCATCCTCTCTCATCCTCTGTCATTTTACCCATCTGTGTGAACTACCAAGTTGAAGGGAAAAATAATGCTAAGAGCACAGGAACAACGCCATCTCCAAAAGGAGTGGGCTGTGCTTTTAATGTACAGATGCTAAACAAAACCTCAGTTTTTCAGGACATAAGGGTTTCCTGAGCTTCACAGCTGTTAGCAGAGATAGCCAGGCATTTGTTTCATTTAATTGTGCAGTCCAGATTCTTACTGCCCACTGACAGCCCATTAAAGGGAGTTGCACCTGCATTTATTAGAAGAGACAGAAGGAAAATTCCAGGTCTCAGTGCCTTCACAGCCAGGTGGAGCGGCTGGACTCTTAACAAAAGGAGCTGGAAACAGGCTAACAAAGAGAAGGGCTCACAGGCTAGTGAGGGAGGGCCAAGGGCATGGTGAAGGTTTTTACAAGCACCTGAATCCTGAAGGGAATGCGGAAGTATTAGGAATTGTACCTCATGTTCCCTTGGGTATTTCAATTATCACGGCAACATTATAAGGCAGACACTGCAAGCACCATTTTTCAGATTGCAAACTGAGGTCCAAAGCACAGAGAATTTGTCTGCAAACTTCATAGCAGAGCCTGGACTCAAACATTGCTTCGTGTGATTCCAAGTTCGGTATTCATGTCCTCATGAAACCTTCACCAGACGTCTCCCAGGTGCCTGATCTGCATTAGGTACAGGTTGCATGAAGAGGTGAGACCCGGTCTCTGACCTCAGGGGTTTCTGGTCTAGAGAAGAATGACTTAAACACCCACACTGTGAGGTTGGGGCTGGGAGCTTGGAGCTGGGGGCTGGGATTTGAAAGATGCCTGGATGTCTGCCAGGGAACTGTGGCAAGGGCGCTTGAGGTTTTAGACAAAATCCATGAGCAAGGTCACAGAACATGGAGCTGGACTTGAGGTGGGGTGAGGAGGAGGAGCATGCTTTTGGGATGGGTAGAGAATAATAACAGCTAACCTTTACTCAGAGCTTGTTATTTTCCAGGCACTGCTCTAACTGCTTTTCCCATGGTGGCTCCTTGAATCCTCACAAAACTCTCAAATAGTGACTGTTATTCCCTCATCTTCATTCATACAGGGTCTTGTTCTGTTACTCAGGCTGGAGTGCAGTGGTGTAATCATAGCTCACTGAAGCCTGATTATAGCTCACTGCAGCCTTGATCTCCTGGGCTCAAGCAAACCTCCTGCCTCAGCCTCCTGAGCTGGAATTACAGGTACCCACCACTAGACCTAGCTAATCTAAAAATATTTTTTTTTGTAGAGATGGCATCTCACCATGTTGCCCAGGCTGGTCTCCAACCCCTGGCCTCAAGTGATCCTCCTGCCTTGGCCTCTTATAATGTTAGGATTACAGGCATGAGCCACTCTGTCTAGCCTCATTCCCTCAGCTTACTGCTGGTGGAGCTAGAGGCACACAGAGATAAGATGACTTGCTAGATTAGGTCTCTCTGCTGGTAAGAGAGGGAGCCAAGATTCACACCTGGGTGGTCTGGCTTCTGAGTCTCCCCAGCCCTGTGCAGAGGAGGAAGTATATCCAGGAAGGGCAGCATCCACCAAGCATGAGAGCTGGCCAAGACACGGCACAGGGGCTTTGCTCATTCTGCACTCAGTGAACATTTTCCGGTCTAATCTGCCAGGGGTTGTGAAAGGGAAGAACAAAGGAAAACGAGTTAAACTCCAGCAGAGAAGAAAGTACTTTCAAGAACAATGATGACACAAGGAAGAATCTGAATAGCAGCTTGAGGGACATAGAAGAGGTGCCCACACCATCAGCCCCTTGTTTCATGTTCATTGTTTTATTTATCCCGATCCATTCCCAGGCTCTTTTTACAAACTCCCTGTTTTTCCAGAGAAATTCTATGCCTGCCTGATGCCTGATGCAGTGCATTACACCAAGAACATTTTTTAACAAATGAAGGCCTCTCTGAGCACCCCCTTTGCACACTGAGGGGAAACCTACTTACCCAAGACTTCTGCACTAACCCATGTTGCCCTGCTTGGGACCACAAGAATCAGCAAGGTCCCTTCCACTTGGCACCCTGACAGATGCTCAAAGAATGTGGTCCTCTCTATATAGGCTAACTATATAAGCTAATAAATAGAGCTTCCTCCTCTGTGACATTGGTTGAACCTGTCTGTGGAGTCACACCCATTCGACTAGGTTTCTTTCTCTTGGCCACTCCATCCAGTCCCTTCTGCAGGTGCATTTGCCTCTGCTCAGCCACTGCATGGTAGATTTCTACAAGATGAGGTCTGATGCCTCCTAGATATTTACTCTATTCTTTCTGCCTGGGAGATTTTATCCATGTCCATGGCTTTAATGACCACCTTTAAATATGTACCATCCAAATTTACATGTCTAGTCTGAGCCTTTCCCCCTTTGCTCCAGACATATATTCACCTGTATCCTTTAAAGCATTTTTTCCCCTCTGGAAAATTTTAAGCACATATCAAAATAGAACAATTTAATGAACCACTAATAATTAGAATCTAGTTTCAGCTACTCTTGACTTTGTGCCATTTTGTTTCTTTCATCTCCCTGCTCCTCCTCATCCTCTGCTTGGCTGGTGTAATTTGAAGATGATGCAAATCATCACATCATTTTGTCTGTAAATACTTCAGAATCTACTAGCCTTCTAAATATTTTCCTTTGGTTTACTCAAAAGTATCTGAAGATCAACTCTTTCAAAATCAAATGTGAGGGTTTCCTCTTTAGAATTGGTCCTCTGCCAGTGTTCTCCAACTCAATGAACATCACCACCCTACATCCTGAGAATTATCCTTGATACATTCCTCTTCTCCTTACCCACTGTATATCACCAGCTTCCCTTATCTTGAGCTCTCCCTCTCTATCACCATACTCCAAACCATTGTTTCTCACCTGGACCATTTGTGATAGTCTTCTGGCCATCTGCCTGTCTCCACTGTGGTCCTACTCCATTTATTCCCCTCCGCATTACAGATAAGTGATGTTTTCTTTTTTCATTCAGCAAATATCTACTGAATACTTACTGTGTCCTAGGTATTATAAACAATATGCTGGCCACGTATTGGTGAACAGGTACATTTCTTCTTTATGACACACACACGAGCCTGGCGCGGTGGCTCACGCCTGTAATCCCAGCACTTTGGGAGGCCGAGGCGGGCGGATCACGAGGTCAGGAGATCGAGAACATCCTGCCTAAACACGGTGAAACCCCGTCTCTACTAAAAATACAAAAAAAATTAGCCAGGCGTGGTGGCGGGCGCCTGTAGTCCCAGCTACTCGGGAGGCTGAGGCAGGAGAATGGCGTGAACCCAGGAGGCGGAGCTTGCAGTGAGCTGAGATCAGGCCTCTGCACTCCAGCCTGGGCGACAGAGCGAGACTCCGTCTCAAAAAAAAAAAAAAAAAAAAAGACACACACACGCGCACACACACGCGTGCGCGCACACACACACACGACAATTATATATGTAATATGAAGTGCTATGAAGGAAATAAAGGTGGGGCTAGATAGTGAAGGGGTGCTGTCTTATATAGAGGGGTCTAGAAAGGCCAATTGTGCAAGAACTGATGAATATGAAGGCATTAATCACACCCAAGTCTAGGGATAGATTATTTCAGCCAGAGAAAACAGTAAGTACAGGGGCCCTGATATGTCTCATCTAGCAACTTAGTTTTTTTCTTGTGAGGGGGAGTTCCTAAACTTTTTAAAAGATTTTACTTCTTTTTAGAACAGTTTTAGGCTCAGCAAAATTGAGAGGAAGGCACAGAGATTTCCTACATATCAGAGACTTGTGTCTCTGGCTCTGACCTTGACCCCATTGCCCACTGTGTTCCAGGCATACGGGCCTGTCTCCAGGCCTTTGGGTATCCTTGCTGCCGCAGAGGCTTTGCACAGAATCCTTCCCTCTGTTTGGCATGTTCCTTTTCCCGCTCCTGCTTCACCTTGTCCTAGTTCAGGCTTAGAGTCCTTGATTCCGCCTGTTTTAATTGGTTCAGGCTGCTGTAGAAAAACACTATAGACCGGGTGGCTTTTAAAAAACATACATTTATTTCTAACAGTTCTGGAGGCTGGGAAGATCAGGCTACCAGCATGGTCAATTCTGGTGAAGGCCCTTTTCTGAGTTGCAGACTGCTGACTTCTCATTGTATCCTCACATGGCAGAAAGAGGGTGAGAGATCCAATACCATTCATGAGGGCTCCATCCTCATGATCTAATTACCTCCCAAAGCTCTTATCTTGTAAGGAGGTGAAGCTTTCCACATAGGAACCTTGGGGGGAACACATTCAGACCATAACACCTCCTTAATAATTACTTCCTTGATAAAGTCCCAGGCCCCCTTCTGCTCTCTCACCCCTCCCATCCTGGTTAAACTTGCCTTGCTATAGCCACCATGGGCTTCTTTTGGCTGTTCAAATGCACTAGCCGACTTACCACTGTCAGCCTCTGTATTGGGTTTCCCCTGCCTGCAATGCTTCTTCTCTTGACCTCATAGCTGGCATTGCTCAGACCTCAGTTGAACTGCCTCAGGGCAGCCATCCAAAGCCACCTAGCCTAAAGTGGCCATACAATCTCTCCTTCTCATATCCCCCTCTTCTAGTTCTCTGCTAATATTTTTCTTGATTGACTGATTTGATTGATGTCTCCCACTCCACCCCAAATGTAAGCTCCAAGACAGAGGAATATTATCTGTCTTCTTCATTCTGCACCTCCAGGGCCTGAAGTGCATGGTAGGGGCCTAACGACTGTTAAGTGAATGAAGGCATTATATATTTGTGAGCGGGGAAGTGCAAGATGAAAGTGGTGCTTAAGGAGGACTACAGATCAATAACATTCAGGGGGATCAAGGAGAGCTTAGATGTAGAAACCACAGAGAAAGGAAACTGAAGGAGAATACATTTCATTGTGTTTCTGTCAATTACATCCCTCCACCACTTGAATCAGTACCTGTGAGGGTGAGGCCCCCACATCTGTATATTTTACAAGCTCCTCAGGAGATTCTGATCCTCAGCAGGGCTGAGAACAATGAGAGTAGATGAGATATAACTGTGCTAGTACTTATAAGAAAAAAGTAAAAAAAAAATCCAACTTGGTAAAATTAATTTTATTGTATATTTTATTTAACCCAACATAATCGAAAATATTATTTCAGCATGCCATAAATATAAAAATTATCAGTGAGATAGTTTGTGTATTTTTTCATTAATAATCCTTCACAATCAGTGTGTAGCTCATGCTTATAGCACATTGCCATTCAGACTGGCCATAACCTAAGAGTTCAGTAATCACGAGGGGTCAGGATCCTGTACTAGATGGTGCAGAACCACAGGTCCCTCTGGCTCTGGTGTCTGGCAGCTGATTTGAGCACAGTGAGGAGACTCCTGTAATTCCCAAAGCAGCCTGGCATGTACTGGGGATCACATTTCCTCCTTGTTCTTACTAACATCTCTGTTCTCTCAAGATCTGCTTTGTCTTGACTCCGGATTACTTTCTCTTTGCTGTCTGTTGGTAACTGAGAATCCCCAGTCTAGATCAAGGATGTCTTGCTAACCTGTTTCTTTTCTTGAGTGAATATGTTGCAGGATCTGATTTTTAACCAGTGGATGTCACTGTTTACTCAAAGAGGGTCCTTGAACAGTCTAATCCAGGGATGAATGTAGAAACAGTAGTCATTGTCTCTTCTTCCCTTCTATTAGTGTTTCCCTTCTAATTTGAAGCCGTGTTAGGTTTTTAGGAAGGGAAATGTAAGTGGTCAGTGCTGGTTCACTTGTGCTGTCTAGAGTATTCATTGGTCTTAGAGATTTGAAACCTCATTTAATGAAAGGTGCAGTCCATAATTACAAGGCAAATAGTAACAAAGTAGGCTGGGTGCGGTGGCTCATGCCTGTAATCCTGGCACTTTGGGAGATCAAGGAGGACCGCTTAAGCCCAGGAGTTTGAGACCAGCCTGGCCAATATAGTGAGACCTCATCTCTGCGAAAAAATCAAAGAATAAGCTGGGTGTGCTTGCATGTGCCTATAGTCCCAGCTACTTGGCAGGCTGAAGCAGGAGGATTGTTTGAGCCCATGATATCGAGGCTGCAGTGGGCTGTGATTGTGCCACTGCATTCCAGCCTGGGTGACAGAGTAAGAGTCTGTCACAAAATAAATATATAAATAAAAAAGCTGGCCTGGAGTGGTGGCTCGTGCCCAGCATTTGGGTGGCCTAGACCGACAGATTGCTTGAGTTCAGGAGTTCGAGTCAAACCTGGGGAACAAGGTGAAACCCCATCTCTACTAAAAATACAAAATAATTAGCTGGGCATGGTGGTGTGTGCCTGTGGTCCCAGCTAATGGGGGACTGAGGTGGGAGAATCACTTGTACCTGGGAGGCAGTGGTTGCAGTGAGCCGGGATCACACCACTGCACTCCAGCCTGGACGACAGAGTGAGACACTGTCTCAAAAAACAAAACAAAACAAACCAAACAAAATCCTAAGTTAATTACAGTAAAAAAATCCATGAACCGTTCTTTTAAAAAGAGGAGTTCTATCGCTTCTCAGCCTTTTGGCTAAGATCAAGTGTAAAAAGAGGAGTTCTGTTTTTCTGCAAAGCAGAGGTCACAACCAGCCTGTAGCCAAGTCTGCTGCTGTGTGACCAGCACAATGTTTGAAAAACAATTGTGCTAACATTTACATTGGAGGGCGATGCAAACATTTGATTTCTGTCTTTGCCTCAAATATGAAATCTGGCCCTGTTAGACTCATACCCTACAAGGCCACAGCTGGGATGATGCTCAGTTGCTTCTTGTAAATTGTCATGTCTTCTTTTTCCACAGGCCTCACCTCTCCCAACTGCTCCCCAAACCAGGTCACTTCATCTGCTCAGGTTGGCAGCCCAATCTCTGTTGGCATTTGCAGTTTTGATTGCTGTTAAAACCCGTTTCTTGGAGTAGAAACAAATTGTTTTAGTAGGCATCTGAAGGGCGGGATGATTTGGAAGCAAAGACAATAGAAGATTGGTTTTATAAGATCTTTTTCTAGCTTTAGGTTTGGGGTTGAAGAATTCTTGGCTCAGGTTAGGACTAGCCAGCCTGTTGCTTGAAACTACCTTCAGAATTACAGATGTCTGTCATTGTCATGGGCTCTCCAAGGTAGTCCAGTGTATGGGAGATGGAAGGAAAATGGGTTAGCCAAGGTAGGACCTTTGATGCCCCTCACCTTTGGAGGTTGGGTGAGGATTGACTCCTTGGCCTCCCCTGACCTTCACTCCCATAAGTGGCAAGCCAGGATCCTTTTTTACCTTTGTCTAAGGTGATAAGTCTCAAACTTGAGTGAGCCTCAGAGTCACTTGGAGGGCTTGTTAGCTACAAGCTGGACCCAACTTGCAGAACTTGATTCAAGAGGTCCAGTGTAGGGCTTGAAAATTCACATTTCTGACACAGTCTCAAGATATGCTGCTTCTGCTGATCCTGCAACCACACTTTGAAAACACTGGTTTCAAAACACTGGCTTTTGAGGTCAAAGTGAGATTGTTTCAAAGGCAAAAGATATGTGTGTGTCTGTGTGTGTGTGTGTGTGTGTGTAAGAGAAAGAGAGAGAGAGAGAGGGAAAGAGAGAGAGACAGAGAGACAGAGGATATATTGAAAACAAGCTCTTGATTTCTGTTCCAGGATACGTGTGATACAAGAGTTAGTACATTCCCAGAGACTGAAGAATGAATTCAGGCACAAGCAACACTTCTGAGAAGGCCTTGGCTTTTTCTTATCAATGTGTTTGATACACTTCTCAAGAAAAAAGACACTACCTGGCTTTTTCTTATCAATGTGTTTGATACCCTTCTCAAGAAAAAAGACATTACCATTGGGCAGCCTCTACTTCTAGGGCTGATTACCTGACAGCAAATGAAGTGACCTTTTTCTTGAAAGGACAGCAAACAGCAACCACTGGCTGGTCTTCTACTGCTTCTGCCACTGCCTCTGTCAGTGC
Organism: Macaca thibetana thibetana; assembly: GCF_024542745.1. NCBI lineage: Eukaryota > Metazoa > Chordata > Mammalia > Primates > Cercopithecidae > Macaca > Macaca thibetana. Next base: position 49,816,751 of record NC_065586.1, read on the forward strand.
AATGCAGAGGGAGGGGGCAAGGCTCTGGAGCAGGATGAGTTGACATTTACTGAGTGCTTCCTGTCTGCCAGGAGCTGTGCTATATGCTTACTTGCAACATGTCATGCAAATCTTCAAACTATTCCAGGAGATATGCACTCCATATAATCACATTTTATAGTTGAAGAAGCTGCTTCAGAGCTGTTCAGTAACATCTCTAAAGCCACAAGCTGGTGGGCGATGCCCAGGGTTTGATCCGGGACCATTTGACTCTATAGCCGGAGCTCCCTACCATGGCTTCTCAAGCTAGAACAGGCTTGAAGTGTAGGAGTGTGTCTAAGAAGCTGTGGGAAAGGATAACTTATTTTCTCCTTTATGTCTTTAGCTTTCTCTCCAGCAACATGGGAACAAGAATACTACTTCCTACATTATTGTACAAATTAAATAGGGCACAGTCTGTATATCATCAATGTATCTTTGTGTCGACAAGTATTAATATACTTCCTTCTTTCCATCCTTGTGTCTCTTGAGTGAATTGCCCTATGCCTCAAAGCATGCACTCATTGCGCATTCTTGTGTACCTACTGTGTGCACTGTGAACCAGCAGACATGGTCCCTGCAGAATGTTGGCAAGAAGGAGCCACAGATTGACAAGCCAGTGGTCAACCGCTCATCTCCAAACGCAGATCTTCCAGGCTCCTCACATTCAACTTGCCTCCCCACCTGTTACTCTGCATAGACGCTGATGTTCCCTGTTTTGACTGGCAGTGCCACCTACCATTCTATGAGCCAATAGCCTGCCTGTAACCCCTCACCATCATACATCTCCTTCAGATATCAAACTCCTTATTTGAGCAGGACTTAAGTTTTATGGAAAATTCTACCTGGACAATCTCTGCCTCCTATGGGATGGTCTCTTTTTCTGCCAGTCTTGATCCTTCCAATGCAATTTCCATGTGGCTCTGAGAATGAGTGTTCGGTTCTGAATGCACCTTTGCACCCATTGTCACCTGTGCCAGGCTCTGCAGCAGTTCCTTCCTGCCCTCAGGCCCATGCCCAACCTCCAAAACCCCCAGCCTCCCAGACACGCATCCTCAGTGGTGCCCAGCCAGCTGCCCTCTCTGGCCTAGCTCTCCAGTGACCTTTTCTCATTTCCTAGCAACCTCAACTCCTTGGAACCTGTCTGCTCACTTTACTGGCTTGTGCATCCATGAATTTTCTGAGGACACTGTCTTTGTCAGGAATGCCCCGCCCAGCCCTGCCCTTGGCTTGCTTCTACTCATTCTTTCCCACCAGCTCAGGAGCCTGCCTTGGCAGAAGGCCTTAGGGCTTCCCAGTTTGGGTCAAGTTCTTTTGTGCTCCACACATCTTTATTTCTACATTCAAGTTGAGACTAATCAGCCATGGCCTGGGCCCCCAAGAGCTGGGCACATGGAGATGGGCAGGGGAGCGGGCTGGTGGAGGTCTCCTGGGGTGTGGGGAGGTTTGGAGCATTTACAGCATGCTCGGCTCAGCAGGAGGGACTCTGGGGTGGCCTTTGGCCCTTCAGGGCTCAGAGGCTTAAAAAGCTGCAGGAGAGGTCAGCATTTTTATTTCAAGACCTTTCTCTCTGACATTTCTACCCTGAAATGCCGCTTCTACTGCACCACATGGAGACTCTTGTCCAAGGGGGCTTGACCTACTCAGAGTCCTGGTGATCCATCAGAGGGAGGTGAACTGATCCTGCCTTCCAGCTGAGGGCCCCTGGACAGTAGCAAACATCAGCTGCAGACCTGCGCCTGCCAGACCTGCTTCGCCCTGCCTGCTTGCTGTCCTTTCCCTTCTCCCAGCTCCCGCTCGTGCACAAAGACAAACCATTAATTAAACCAGGACCTTTGTTTCCTGAGCCCCTCCCTCCAGCTCCTTTCCCAGCAGGCACCTGAGCTGCCCCTTGTGGCTCAGTGGGGATGCTGGTGACAGCACCGGGAAGGATTGGAGTTGGGGGTGGGGTATGATGGAGACCTCAGCAGTGGCTCCTGATTCCTCTTCTATATCATGGCTTCAGGGGCTCTGAGACAGACTGGAGGGCTTTCTTATTTTTAGAGATCTGGGAAATGTTGGTATATTTGTTTGACAAGGGTTTCAGGCCCCACAGTCAGGTAAAAATGGCCCCAGAACTCTTTGTAGGGAGCCAGGGAGGGTTGGGAGAAAGCACTCTTTCTTGACAGGGTGTGTGTGTGTGTGTGTGTGTGTGTGTGTGTGTGTGTGTGTGTGTGTTGTGTATATATATATATATTTTTTGGAAAGCAGCTCGCTGCTGTTTTGTATCCTGTTAACAGAACCAAAGACGATACCCATTGTAGACTGAATCAGCTCACAGCCACACTTTTCCATCTGTCACTTAATTTGATTCTTTACCAATCCTGTGAGATAGATGTGCAAAGATAGGCAATAGGCTCCCTCCTTTACGGATGAGGAAACTGAGGCACAAGGAGTCATATTTGCCGAGTGTTTGCAATTTGCTAAACATTTGCATGTAAATATTCATATTTGATTCTTACAAACCAGACTCCAAGGGGAATAAGGGATATGTTAATAACATCTTCAAAAACTATTATTGCATTTTTGTATATGCTTGGCACCATTTATGATAATTAAATATAATTTCATTAGGCAATAATCTTATTGGAGATGTTATTATCCTCAACTTGTCCAGCACTTACTTAGACTCTGATAAATAAAATAACTACCTCTGTGACACACGGGGTCCATGTCAGAATTGGGACAAGAACTCAGACTACCAGGTCTTCAGTGTAAAAGTCTCTCTACTACCGGTCCACAGCCATCTGCTTGAGCTCCCTTCTAGAATTCTTTCTAGTCATTCTTTAGTCTTTGAACATGAGCAGGCTTTCAGTTATTGCAGGAAGAGGATGATTTGCCCCCCAGTCCCCAACTCCATGCTGCTAGAAGACTGGGGAGGAAGGTTGATGGTGCCTGGGACAGAAAGGCTACACGTCCACTCCTGTGTGAGAAGGAGGTAAAATCTGGACAACACTCCCAAATGTAGGAGGGTCATGTCTCCACTGAGCAACTCATTCTGCCCTGGGAAATACTTTAGTTTTTTTCCCAGACCTTTTCTGGCTTGCAGATTTGTTTGCAGGGAATTAATAATTTGTTAAGCACCAAAGCCATTGCAACTTCATTTTTAACTCAAATTTCCTGCTGAGACAAGAAATATTATCCTAAACTTATAAATTAAGACTTTTGAGATGCAGATAAGTTAAATAATTTGCTTCAGTTCATACAGCATGTTAAATCTGTATGTTGCATAGCAGGGATTTGAATCTCAGCTTTGTTGACCTCCAAGTCCCCCAAATAATCTACTTTGTTATATCACTGAGAAGCTGAAAAGCTTGCAGACTATACTATACAGTGCCTTGGAGCAAATTAGGAAAAAGTGTCACCCTTGGGCACACAAAATTAGAAAAAAGATTCCCATTCTAGGCACATCCCTAGGACATGTGGGTTGGGGAGCCAAGGCAGAGGCATCTCTTCCAGGCCTAAAGCACAGCATGAACCGGAAGGATGGGTAGGTTTCCGTCTCACTGGCTACCTCAGCAGGTGCCACTGTGTACTGCACAACCTGTGAACTGGAGAAAATGGTTCCTTCTGGAGCCTTAGCCTGTGGTGGTCAGAGATAGAAGGATCGTGCTTGTCCTCACACAGAGGTGTCCAGGCATCCTGGTATATCATCAAACTGCCTAGGTTTGAATTCTGGCTTTACAGCTCTTCCACGTCCTGCTAACCAGGAGAAACCATTTAACCCTCTGTGTCTCAGTCTCCCTCCCAGGGTTGTTGTGAGAACTAAATAAGATATCCCTTATCATGTGCATGCTCGGTGCAGGCCACACCAGCTCTCAGCGTTTGCTGTCAGCATAGGAAGCATTGTCTGGGGGCTCCTTTCAAATCAGTTACCAATGCTTTGTCAATGAGCCTGCTTTCCAGCCTTTCTTTTCATCAGCTGCTTTGGCGTGGTAATCAGAGGCCCAGGAGGATCTAATTAGAGACGGATAAACACATCAGGGAAAGAACAAGACACTCATTATTGGTGAGTGCACTCAAGGTAAAGTTATGATGAAGCTCAGCTCTCCTCTGTAGGTAAAAAGCACAGATGGAAATGTCTGAGAAGTGCATTCTTCTGCCTCATATCTCCATAGGGAGCTTCTATTCATCCTTCCAAACCCCAGCTTAGATGACTCATTGTTTATAAAGTGTTCCATAATCCCTGATCCTTTTGATACACTAAATCTTCAGTTCCACTTTAGGACATTTTTACATAGACATCTAATATTTACTGATTTACTTGCTAATTAATTCAATTGTTTAAGCAACTAGTACTTAATGAGTATAATGAGCATAAACTACTGCTATTATGAGTCCTACTACACAGTACTACTATGAGTACTTAATGAGTACCTACTATGTGCAAGGTACGGGAGATGTTCATAGGTGAAGAACTTTGGATCCTCTTTTTTCTTGTCATTTTGGCCCCTGCCTATCTTAGGTAGAATGCACATTCTGTTCCCGAACCTAATCCAAATCCTAGAACTCACTCATCACTGCCCAGCATCCCTCCCCTCCCTCCTGGAGTAACTTCAACAGTATGGCTGAGGATACCAGAGGAGTCGTGAAATGAGAGTGACCATCTTACTGGTCCAATTCACATGCAGCAAGCAGCAGAGGTTGCGAGGTGAAGACTGAGGGAAAGCGGGCACATGAGCCATGCTGGGAAGGCTGGCAGTCCATGGCAGGGGCTCGGACCTGAGGGTCGGCGGACCAGGGCTGTGAGTAGGGCATAGAGCAGTTGATTCTGCCATCCCACTCCCCAAGTGTTAGCGCTTCCCCTGACTGGGAAGGCTTTAGTGCAACTGCTCTTATGGCTCTGCATGTAGGTGTCTGTGCAACGAGGAAGAGAAGCAGGAAGGGAAAAACCCCACAAAAACAGAAACAGCTGGTGAAGGAGGCTAGCTCAGCAACAAGGGCATTGCTGAAGCAACCAATAGCCTTGACCTATAAGGAACATGAAACCATCTTGACAGCGACCATTTTGTGCTGCAAAATATAGAGAGACACTGGAGAGAAGGCAGCTCCAGGAGGGGCCTGGGGCTAAATGGGTGGAGAATTTCTGCATATCATCACGATTTTTATTAGTAATTACCTTGCAAGGGAGAGTACCAAGGACAGAGGCAGACCGAGAAAGGCCATTTGGGAAAGTCCATGAAGACAGCAGTCTGATGCGGTAATAACTAGCTCGAGATGAAATCTCATTTCATTCTGCAGACAAATCTCCACGGAACAGAGTCCCAGCTTTGCTCTCATTCACAAAATAAAACACGTGGTTTGAATTCCAGCTCTGTTCTCACTAGAGGTGGGATCCTGAGCAAGTTATTTAACCTCTCTGGAGCTATTGTTTTTACCTCTGCAAAATGAGATTCTTAAAAGCTGTAGGGGATTAGAGGCAATATATATAAAATGCCTCGCACAGTGCCTAGCAGGGAGTAGTCATGACTCATAAAATGTAGCCATTATAATTTGTGGGAGAGAGTAATGGTGGTGTTAGTATGAGTGTACACTAGCTATTGGAACAAAGAAATCCCAGTCTCGGTTGCATAAAACAGGAAAAATCTGCTTCTTGCACATGTAACAACCCAATGCGGGACTGAAGGTCAGAGAGTGTTTTCTTCCATGTGTTGACTCAGGGACCCAAGCTCTTTCCCTCTTGTTGCTCTACCATCAGATCCCATAGCCGCAACTGGTCACATGGCTTCTTTGAGAAGGGGTGGGAAGCTCCGGCAATGGCTGGGAACTCCCTCCCAGTAAATACTGCATACTGTTGAAGAAGGTGCACATATTTTGGGTGGGTAGTTAGCTGGCCCTGCACCAGTAGTAGCAGAAGAGTGACAGTTTGGGATGAAGCAGATGCCTTAGGACACAGCCAGGCTCAAAACTGTAATTGATCGACAAACCCCCCACCCATTCTGAGTAACTGGCCTGGCTAGGATTAGCTCTGTCCTAAGGCATCTGCTTCATCCCAAACTGTCACTCCTCTGCAGAGCTAATCCAACAACATTGGCATTATTCAGGAGCTTGTTTGACATGCAAAATCTCAAGTCCCACCTCAGACCACCTGAGTCAGAATCTGCATTTAGGATCCCCTATAGAGATTCTGATTTAGGAGGGCTGGTGTGGGATTCTGCCTCCTTTCTAACAACCTCTCAGGTGACACCGATGTTGCTGGTGCATGGGTACACTTGAGCGGCAAGCACGAAAAGGACCTGATTACAGAAACTCAACTTCTCCCTGGACAAAATGAGATTTTCCGGTGGTTATGTGGAGGTGAGAGGTGGGCCTCTCACTCTCCCCTCCTTGTGCTTGTAGTCATCTACTATGCTAGGGTGGGTGGCATTTCTGCAAAAAGAGGGTTAAGTAGTATCCCCAGTTCTTGTTTTGCCTAAGAGAGGTGGAAATCCTGAGACCACTCACAGAAACCCTGCAGCTGTGTATTTACTGCTATCTGGTGGCAGAGCAGAGAGTCACTTGCTCTTTTCAGATGTATAGTTAGAATCCGTCTCTGATAGACATGGATCTCTGTCTAGCTGAGACTTACTTGCAATTGTCTGCAGTGAGAAGTGTTAGTTAATGAAGCTTGTGCTACAGTCGCACAGGTAATCACCCTCTTCCCTCTTCTCACTCTTCCTTACCCCCACAACAGTTCATTCTTTTGGAAAAATTCATTAACCTTCAGTAGCACTATTCACCAGTGACAACTCTAAGAAAAAACAGGCTCATGTTTCTTCTTACAGACTATTCTCTTAGTTCTCTGAGAATTGCACACATTTTAGAAGAAAAAAATAGCCTTGACTTGAGATCAGTGCTTCTCATGTAAATGCTGCCTAAAAGTCATTCTGGCCTGTATTACAAGCTGATGGCCAAGGTTTCCACCCTGAAGCTCCAGGGTGAAGGGTAGAGAGAAACATAATTTACACCCCTCACACACTGTTGCACCATGCGCTCTACTTTGAACATGTAGCTCTCTAATCTTTTAAATTACCCTGCAGTTAAGGGAAGGGAACTGATACTTATTTTACTACATACTCTGCTTTATGCTAGGCACATTGACCATCTAATCTGTTTGCAGTTCTAAAGATTGGACGTGTGTGTGTGTGTGTGTGTGTGGGCGAGTGTGTGTGATCATTGATTTTATAGATGAAGAAAGTGAGGGTTGAGGATTGACTAAGTAAACTACAGATCCAGGGTTTAAACCCAACTCTGCCCGCACCGAAACTCACACTCTTTTGACTTCATTACAATACCACTGTAAAGAAAGAACAAGCAAAGACTTTTAAGGGTGGGCTGCTCTTCCGTAGTTCCCAGATCCATGGGACTGCTCAGTTTAGGGGTCTAGGAGCAGTCTAGTATGGCAGCTAAAAATGTGGACTCTGAGTCAATCCAACTGTGTTTATAATAATTCCTGCCTCAACTGGGAGTTACAATCAAATCCTTTAACCTCTCAGAGCCTCAGTTTCCTCAGCTGTAAAATGGGAATAGCAATAATGTTGCTCTCATAGGAATAATGTGAGGAATCATGGGACATCAGCTTAAACGTTTTAGTGTAGTGTCAGTTACAAAATAAGAGCCCAGCAAATGCTAATAATTGTTAATAATGTTAGTATGATTAGAGTCAAGGTCCTTTCACTGAAAGGGACAGACATTACTCAATTCAGATCACATGACGAGGGCGGGGTTGCTGCAGAGCTGTGGGGAGCAGCCTGCATGGAAGGATGGACCTCGAGGCTCCTTTGCCCATCTCTCCCGGGTGCATGTCATCCTCACATCTGCATCTCTCAGATCTGATCTGGGTCACCCTTCTTTTGACCAGTGTCCTCTGTTTACTCCCCTTGCTCTGCGTCCACTAAGGCTGCCTAAGGCCTGAGTCTACATACCATGTTATCCTCAGTACCTGCCATCAATTACTTACCGATTTCCAGGATGCAATTTAAAATTAATGAGAGCATCTGATTAGTCGAAGGCCAGCCGATACATTGACATCTTCAGTCTAGGGTTTGCTGGCTGTGTTGGATGAGGTTTACTCTCTGCTCTAGGGACTGGCTCCTTATGAAAGGGCTAAGGGTGAGGCAAGCAGTAAAGTATCTAGCACAGATATACGGATTATTTCTTTCAATGTGTTCTGGAATCTTCTATTTTCTTTTTTCCTGTCCTTCAACCTATTATTCACTCGAACAATTAATTGGCTTATTGAAAGATAAGAATTTGAGGTAGTATCTAAGGTGATGAAAACCATTTCCCCAGATCTGATGACTTGGTAAAAACAAGCAGAGAGGATATTCGCATGTGTTTGGGCTTTACTAGAAGGACTGACCTGTACTTTAAGTCTCAAGTGACTTCTTTGGAACACTAGACTCTGTACATTGTCTGGGCAGACCTCATAGGTGATTCTCGGTTTCTGTCTGTCTCTTATGACTTTAGACATAATTGCTGATATTTTTCATTAAAGAAGAATTTTCTTGGAGAAAATTACTTTCTTATCATTTTGCCTTTTTCATGACCTGAAGGTCATTGGCACATTCTGAATCCTGAATTTTGTCTTTCAGTTTCAGGACCTAATTCCCTGATTGAGATTAGAGGGTAGAGCATTCGAGAATAAACTGTGGGAGGTTAGCTGATAGTTCTGCAATTCAGGAGTGACTGATTAAGGAGCTCCAGTTTTTTATCTTATAGGAAAGGAGCTAGCCATGTGGCTAATCCTAAATCTTAAAGTAGGATTTTCTATTTCCTTCTATACCCGCTAGGCTATGTTGAAATGGCAGTAGCAATTTTGATCTTTAGAATTCTGCTACTAAAGGACATTTAAGTCTCTGAAGCCTCAGAAATTTTATTTAGTTATGCTTAGAGTCAGCATCATCATTAAGAACTTGGGCTTTGAAGTTGGAATTTTTGGGATTGCATTTTCACTCCACAGTTTACCAGCTCTGTGACTTTGGGGAAGTAGCCCATCTTCCCTGTATCTCATTTTTCTCATGTTTAACATGAGGGTGATAATGTGTTCATGGTAAGTGATAACATGTGCTCAGTTTAGTTTTGATCTGTACACTGACCCATGCCTGGCATGCAGTGAGTTCTCAGTAACCATTAGCTGCTCTTTATACTATTGTGAGCATCACTCAGCACAGGTCTGGGGAGTTTCCACTCCTATTGAAAAACTGTTTATTATAGTACACAATTTCACATCTGTGGCTTTGAATAGAGATGACACCATTCGCCCTGTCCCCTGCCACCATAAAAGGCATAAACCTGTTTCCAGCCACAGACAGACTTCACTGAGTACTGTGGCCTCTGAGAAACTTCCTTCAGACGTAAGGAAAATGTCTTCCTCTGCCCACTGCCAGGTGTGTTTGTTGCTTTGTGAAAATAAGAGGTAAGGAGGTTTTTTCTCCATGGGGCTTTGACTGTTTTAATTTTGAGCTCACCCATGTCAATCTTATTAATACACATATCTGATTTACTTTGTTCTTTTCTTTTTTTTTTTTTAAGTCTGTGTGTTTCCTGTTTATTTTTCATTAGCTGTCTTAGTCCGTGTTGCTATAAAGGAATAAGGAATAGCTGAGGCTGGGTAATATAAAAGAGAGGTTTATTTGGCTCACAGTTCTGCAGGCTGTGCAAGAAGCATGGTGCAGGCATCTGATGAAGGCCTTGTGCTACTTCCACTCACAGGCAGAAGGTGAAGGGGAGCCAGCGTGTGCAGAGATTACATGGCAAGGGAGGAAGCAAGAGAGAGAATGAGGGATTGCCAAGCTCTTTTTAACAACCAGCTCACACAAGAACTTAACAGAGTGAGAACTCCTGAATCCCCTCCCAGACAGGGTCTTAGTCTATTCAGGAGTGATCCATCCCTATGACTCAGACATCTTTCACTAGGCCCACCTCCCAACACTGGAACACTAGGGATTAAATTTAACATGTGATTTAGAGGGGTCAAACTTCCAAACTACTGCATTAACCTTTAATAATAATTAGCTTACATTTATAGAATGTTTGCTACAAATTAGCCACTGAGGTAAGGATGCTTTAGGCTTTATCTCATTGAATTCTCTCCAGAGAACTGTGAGGAAGGTGTTAGTATTGTCCTTCTTTGAAAATGCAGAAAACTGAAGCTCAGAGAGATTAAGTATCTGGCTGATCTGGAAGTTGGTCACACTCAAATACTCATGTCTTAGCCCCTTTCCATACTCCCCATTAATAGTACACATGTGCCTTCTGTAAACCTTCCCAACCTTTTAGGAAAGAGGTGGCTTTATATATTTTTCACCAAAATAACAACACAGTCATTTGATTTTACTGCCACTTCTACTTTCCATTTTTCTGTTCCTCTACATTCCTGCTTCTCCTCCATGTTCATCCTTTCTCCTGCTCTTTGTTTCTTGGAGGAAGTCTACAATGACACATGACCAAAAGAGGCAGAGCCCCCACTGCCCTGAGTATGTGCCATCCCTCCCAGTTGTCATCTGACCTCCTGGCACCAGTTGCTGTGTCCACCACCTCTCACTTCACCAAATTTTGATTGACCAAGGAAATGGTAGTAACATTATCACGGCACAGCTATTGGCGAAAATGTGGAAAGAGCCAAAAACCAGAGAGAGAGATTTAAAACTGGAATTATAGTTTTCCAAATTTGAGGGCCAGACTGACTGTTGTATAGACCAAAGTTTGACCCAGTGATTTTTCAGTTATTTGGCCTTGGTCAAAATTCTTTACCTGATTGATGTGAATGTCAGCAATGCCTGCCTGGAAGCCTTGAGGGATACCAATGAGATGATCATCTGAAGAGGCTGTCACATCTCCACACATGCTATTCCCTCTGCACCCCTTAAATGCTGAGAGGCACTTTCTCTGGGAAGCAAACTCCATTGGCTTTGCGTTATAAAAACTCAGGGTATTAACTCAAAGGTGCTGGGTCAAGCACAGCACTGGATCACCAACTGCATACACTTGATCAAACTGCTTGCCTAGTAAGTTTTAGCTTCTTTGTCTATTATGCACCTAGAATAGAATATTGCATAACCTACTTACACAAGGTGTTTTAGAAAGCCCCCTTGACATGGTTAAAAAGTAATATTTCTCTTTGGTGATACCAAGAAATGTTTGCAAAAGTTTTTTCTGATATTCTTCATATCATTCCATCCCTCATCCTGTCTCAGATTCCCACCCTGTGTATGTGTGGAAGACAGGGGAGAGGGTGAGTGGAGGTTATTAACTATGAAGTAAGGCACAGGAATAGGGAGAAGATCTCTCTTTTTTTAAAACACAATTCAATAATAAATCAAAACGTTGCTGTGCAGAAACCTTTCAGTTTGATGCAGTGCCACTTGTCTATTTTTGCTTCTGTTGCTTGTGTTTTGGTGTCACATTTGAGAAATCATTGCTAAGACCAATACAAAGGAAACCATCAAGAGTGAAAAGGCAACCTACAGGATGGAAGAGTGTATTTGCAAAATGACGTATCTCATAAAGGGCTAACATCCCAAATATATAAGAAATGAACTCCTATGGCTTGATAGCAAAACCCCAAATAACCCAATTTAAAAAATGGCAAAGAAATGGGATAGATATTTATCCAAAGGAGATATACAAATGGCCAATGTGTGTATAAAAAGGTGCTTGACATCACCAACAATTAGGGAAATGCAAATCAAAATTACTATGGGGTACAACTTCACATCTGTTAGAAAGATTATTATAAAAATATAAAAGATAACAATTGTTAGTGAGAACATGGATAAATTGGAACATTTGCATGCTGTTGGTGGGAACGTAAAATGCTGAAGCCACTATAGAAAATATCATGGAGTTTCCTCAAAAAGTTAAAAATAAAACTACCGTATGATCCAGTAGTCCCACTCCTGGGTATACATCCAAAGGAAATGAAATCTGGATCTCGAAAAGGTATGAGAGCTTCCATGTTAATTGCAGCACTATTCACAACAGCCAAGACCTAGAAGTAACCTAAATGTTCATCGATGGTTGAATGGATAAAGAAAATGTGGTATATACACAAAAAGAAATATTATCCAGCCTTTAAAAAAAGAAATTCTGCCATTTGCAACAACATGAATGAATTTGGAGGCCATAATATTATGTAAAATAAGCCAAATGCAAAAGGACAAACACTGCATGATTTCACTTATATGAGATATCTGAAAGTCAAACTCAGAAACTGAGTAGAATGATGGTGGCCAGGGAAAGGGGGAGGGGGATATGTGAAGCTGTTTAATGAGTACAAAATTTCACTTATGCAAGATGAATAAATTCTAGATATTTGCAGTAAAACATTGTGCCTACCGCTAAGAATACTCCATTGTGCGCTTAAAAATTTGATAAGAGGGTAGATCTTATGTTAAGTGTTCTTACCAAAATAAAAACAGAAAAAACTCTAAAATATTAGCGATTACTTTAAAACATTAAAAAATATCTCCTTGTCAAAATAGCAGTATTAAAGATGTTGCAACAAAGTCAGCATAATAACTATGTTTTGTCCATAGATCCGGTTTGTAGGGTTGTATGAAGATAGGAGAATAAGATGAGACCACCTGTAGTACAAAGTGTCACAGCAAGTGCGAAGTGTTATTGTTGTAAGCCAGTGTGCCTGTGCTTGAAAAATACTGTCATTTGAAACCCACTACCATGCAATATCCTAACCTCTCTAAGTTGGCCAGTAAATTGATTCCATACAAGAGGGGTGACAGGATATGGAGAAAATTAATACGTGCCATGTGGAATAAGTCAACGACAGCTCCTGTGAGGAGGTGAGCCAGGTCTCCCAGGCAGTGATCGGCATGGACTAGCAGAGACAAGAGCGTGAAGAGCTCTTGGGGCGGTGGTGGACCTGGCAAGCCCTGGGCAGGACCTGGGCATCTGATCGGTGTACTCTTCTGCTGCTGGCAGGAACACCTTTTGCTTTTTGTGAGAGAATATGAATGAGTTCTATTAGTTCAGCTACGTGGGAAGAGCTCTCATCCTGCAATCGATCTCCACGCTGTCAGCAGGCAACTGAGATGTTTGAAGCAGATGGGCAGCCAGCCCCTCTCTCTCTATCCGCCTCTGCCTTCATAGTCAAGAACCGAAAGACACCCCCTTCCATAAATCATCTGCCTGGCCACACCCACATGGAAAAATTGGAGCGTTTTCTCTTTTCATTATTATTTTTTTAAGCCACGCACACTATCATGTTTTGTAAGCACCCTTAGATTTCAGGGAGTAAATCATTAATATCCAATTTGGGAAAGTCAGTGGTATGTAACAGCAGCATTGGCAAAGCAAATGGAAAGTGGAAGGCTATGAGCGGGGTATTAATTATCCTGCAGGTGTTTACAGGTTCCATCCGGCCGGCTGCCATGGCTGTGCTGGCTGTAATCAGGGAGATTCATGCCTATGGAGCACATTTTCGCATTCCCCGCTGAGCAGCCCCCTAACTTTGGGTTATTTTTACTGCAAATTCAGAAAAAACCGAGTCTCTCTTGCTTACGCTACGTGAAGGGGATAGAGTCTTAGAGAGTCACATGTCTTCCCCACAGGCAGGTTTTGTTAGAATGACCATTCTGAACATGTCTCAAGCACACACTTAAGGGAAAATGAGAACAAACATCACTAAGGAATTCCATCAAATGGATCTGGAATGACGGTCTACTCGGCTTACACGGGGATCACTAAATGTATTCTCAATGAATGAATAGTAACCTACATATGAAATGATGAGAATTAAAAAAAATCAACTTTGAGATAATTGGTATCCTCACACTCTTCCTTTTGGTTTCTTTTGACATCTTTTATTTTCCAATCTGGACCTGTTGATTCTCAGTGTTTCCCTAATCCTGCTTGGCTCCCTGGCAATTTTTATTCTCATTTCAAACATTTAACAGCTGCTATCATTATTAAAGATGCCTTGTGTGTAGCATTCTTTTGATGTTATTGTACTGAAGGACCTCTTCCACCACAGTAAGGGTGGGAGAGGCAAGGCCACAGGGGGTACTGGGGAAAGATCCTGTTACTCTGCCATGAGAAGTCTCGGGCTTAGGAAGTGGGAGTCATGAAGACCATCTCAGGGCTGGTGATAAGGCTGTGTCTTCTTGCTGGCCCTGGGCAGACCTGGTTTTATAGCTGTGTGAGTTGAGGTTGACCAGCTTTTTTTTTTTTTTTTTTTTTTGCCAGAGACAGGCTGCTGTCCTGGGAGATGGACTTGAGGGTCTGGGACAGGGGTGGCCAGCTCCCATTTTTAAGGGAGGCTGCTCTCCTTTCAGCCATATCTTCTTTAAGACTGCAAAGACAAACTGCTATTCAGTGAATAGTTGGGCGAACGCCTAGACATAGCATTTATAGGGTTGCTGCACTGCATTGCTTGGCAGTGGCCTGTGCATTTAGAAAAACAAGACAAGCAAAACAGAGCAAAACCTCTCTGGGTTAACAGGATGTACACTCCTAGAATGAGGATCACAGCCTTAAATGAAGCAACATCCACATGTGTAGCTACATACACACACATCTTTTTAAAAAATTTATAAATTTACTACTTTTATTATTAGCAGTTGTAAAAATAACCTTATTTGAGTGGAATAATTAGCAATTTATTTAACTATAAAGGAATTATTAAATGTCAACTAAATACTTCTTCAACACAATACATATTAGTGCCCAAAATATTTCTACAAAATCATGACAAAAAATTTCGAAGGATAGCAATAGGATAGAGTCTCTTTTCATCTTTTTTGACTTGAAAATAAATTTGTTTTTTCTATTTTTCATTGTAATAAGATATACATAAAATTTACTATCTTAATCATTTTTAAGTGTACAGTTCAGTAGCTTGCAACAAAGCTCCAGAAATCTTTATCTTGCAAAGATGAAACCCTGTACCCATGAAACAGTAACCCTTTATTGCCCTCCCCTAGACCCCCTGACAACCAGCATTCTGCTTTCTGTGCCTATGGTTTTGACTACTTCAGGTTCCTCATATGAGTGGAATCGTACAGTATGTGTCTATTGTGTGCACACATCTTGCTTCTGTTATCTACTTCAAGAACAAAGTGGTATTTTCTGACTTAACCTGGCATAGGATAACAAGTATAATATGATTTTATTTCCTTTCTTTCTGTATTTTCTACTCCATCTCTCTCTTCCCCATCACATTCCTTGAATTTGTTCAAATAGTTTGGGTCTTTAAATTGAGATTATCATTAACACATTTATTTATTTGTAATGATAATAGCCAACCATATCCAGACACTGGTCTAAGCATTTTACGTTTAATGCTCAAAATAAGATTTACTTTTGACTTTTAGTTTATAATCCTATTAACAGTAATTCTTTGGAATTATTGTTCTACTGATTTTATTCTTCTTGTATGCTACGACTTCCCCCATTCTGATTTCCTGGTTTCAGTTCATCTTTTGTCTATGTGGAGTGTGCCTATTTTCAGAAAGTATGAGACATACAACAAAGAGACTTGGGACTGCTGAGATTTTCTGTTGTCCTCATGTATGACTGGAAGCTCATCAGAATCTTTAGTCTTAAAAATCACATAGAATTAATTCATTGTTTTAGTACTTTAGGGAAGAAGTCATCATCCAGTCTGGTTTTTATTCCTTTAAAGTGGTATGTTTTATCTTTAGATGCTCACAAGTTTTTTCTTTAGTTCTGAAATTAAAAAACAAAAAAGGTCACTAGGATAATCAGGTGTGGTCATTGTTTTATTATTTTAGCTTTTCATTCAGAGATACCTTTCAATTTTCTGACTCAAGTTAACATTAAACAGGCAGATAGTTGGCATTTTCCCACATGAGTATAAAGGAGGGAGAGAGGTAAAAGAGATGAGGACCCTGCCAGGGAGTAGTTATAATCATGAACCATGGGAACCAAGTTGGGCCAAGCAGATAGTGAGACACAGGGTGGGGGTAATGGATAATGCCACAATGGAGGGAGTCAATGATTAGAGGTTTTGATGAGGATAAACAATTTCTTCATTGGGAATGCTAAAGTAGACAATTGGAAGACATGAAGGACGGTTGAGAGAGTGGAATACCTGAAATTGAGATTGTGTCATGGTCCTGTTTCATGCCTCTGGGATGGTGGGGGTGGAGATGGGATGGAGTAGGGGATGGTGTGGAGTCAAGGAACCGATAGGCTAGATGGGATCTGGGACAGGTTATTCATTCGGATGTTGGATTCACCACGAGGATGTTGAGAGTAGAGGTGGAGAGATAGACTGTGATTCTAGCAGTCTAGAGGGAGTGCAGGGTGTGACTGGGAGGTCAGGAAACTATATGCTTGGGAGAGGTGGGCAGCTGCATGGCATGGCCTCTAAGCAGGGTGGAGAGGAGACTATTTGGAAGCACAGTGGAGGGTGGGGCAAGGAGGACGTCTCACTGGGAGAGGTGAGAGGAAAACGTAACAGCATCAGCTTGAAAAGGCTTCAGGTGAGGCAGTGGCCCCAGGACACAGCTGGGTTAAACAAGAGGAAGAGGAAGTTTATGGGGGAAGGGGATCTTTCTGGCTATATAGTTCATGTGCTCCAAAGAGTATATATAGTTCAAGGGTAGGGTGGGCCAGAGTTGCGGATGTTAAGACTAATATAAGGGTGATCACCTGGGAGGTGTTGGGTGATCAAGAAAGTGAGATTTTGAGTAGTCACGGAGGTAAACGGGTGAAAAGGAGGCAGGGCAGGTTTCATGACCTGTGCAAATTACACAAGGCTCCGTGATTAGAAGGGCTCCATGCTTGGTTTAGTGCTCTGCTGTTACCCTTTTACAGTTCTTAATTTTTTTGAACAAGGAGCTCTGTATTGTCATTTTTCTCTGGGTCCCATGAATGATAAGTGGTTCTGGGAAAGGGTTCAGGTGTGACTGTCCTTTGAAGGGGAGTTCAGTTCCCACACTGGCTGACTGCTTGGGGTTTCCCAGGTCTCTGTTGCCTGCCCAGCAATGCTATTTTTTGTCAATCAATTGTTTGACAAATTTTTTGCAACCTATTTTTGTCAATCAACTGTCCTAAGACCCAGCCTCACTTCCTTCCCACACATCTCCCAGTTAGAGTATTTGAGGGCATCTTTTATTCTCTTTGTGGCTAATTGGTGGAAACGAATGGGGCATATCAGTCTTTTTTCAATTCAGACTATTCTATAAGATATCTTATAGAAGTTTGTAGAAGTTTCTAACACCAGAATGTTCCTATTTCTTTGTTTCTATCAGTGATAATAGGTTTTCCTCTAATATTATATATTCTTTGGCCACTTAATGAGGACTGGGGGCAACAAGGAAAAAGAACTATAGTTATATCTGATCAAATTGCCACTATAAGAGATTTTTCTTTCTCTCTCTCCTTTTAAATGGGATAACTCTTTTTAAAGAATCAGGGCATATATCCTTGTCTTCTAAGTCCTTTTTGCTTTGAAAGACATTTGTATCATCAGACATAGCAGATAGCTGAGTATATTATTTAATTTTGGTAAGTTGCCAGTGCTTACTACTACCCAACTATTAAGAAAGAAAGAAAAAGTAATTTCTTTTCAAGAGGAAGTGACCTATCGATACTACATAAGTTGCTACTAGGTCAACCCTGAATTGATTTTCATGTAGTCAATAGTTCTGTATCCTTGCATTTTCATTTTTTTCTTTATAACCTCTATTGACCACACACACTTCCAAACACCAACATCATCCATTTATTGCTGTATTTCACATTAAGTGTGTGAGGAAAAAAAACCCTCAACATAGCAGAGATTAGTTTCCGTGCATTCAAAATGAGATCTAAATAAGCAAGACCTATGAGGAAAATGACCTTATTTATCTTGTTCATTCTTCACATTTAATCTCACTTAAGGAAGAAAAAATTCAAATTCTTTTTTTTTTTCTGACACGCAGTGTGGCCTGCACAGCCCATGACAGTTATGTATGTGAAGAGGAGGATGTGTGGGGGCTTTTGAATGTCATCAGCTCAGTCAAATACCATGACTTTCTGTTTATTTCAGCAGACAGCATGGATGCCTAATAAAGATGCTAGCAAAATATTAAACAAATGAGCCTACTATTGGAAGGGAATGGGCACCAACAGAATTTATTACACACCTACTGTGTGTTAGCTGTCAGCTTGCTACTTTCATTTGTCATCTCAGTGGATAAAATGACGGCCTCATGTAATTTATTTCTCATTTCTTATATAGTCACTCACCAGCTAATGATGTTTTGTCAACTTCATACTGCATATATGAGAGTGGTTCCATAAGATTATAACACTGTATTTTTACTGTACCTTTTTAATGTTTTGATATGTTTAGATACACAAACACTTACCCTTGTGTTAGAGTTGTCTCCAGTATTCAGTATGGTAACATTGCTATACAGGTTTGTAGCCTAGGAGCAATAGGCTATATACCATAGGCTATATAGCATAGAGCCCACATGTGTACTAGGCTGTACCATCTAGGTTTGTGTAGGTACATTCTGCGGTGTTCTCACAGCAACAAAATCACCTAATGATGCATTTCTCTGAGTGTATTTCTGTTGTTAAGTAACACATGGCTGTGTAAGGAAACAGACACAGCGACATTAGGAGTGTTGGTCCAGCGTCACAAATTATGGCCAAGCACGCCTAGAAATAAAGCATGTGCTGTCTCCAGTTCTCTTATATTATACTCTGGATTCTGATATGTGGGGATTGAAGATCAAACTCCATGGTGGAAATGGATGTTGAAGCAAGGTTTTTGGAGAGATCCTCTGGCCACCTGGAGGGAGGTGCAAGCTTGAACACACACGGGGAGAACACTTGGCATGTTGAAGGACTGCTGTATAATCCACCCTGCCCTGCTGGTCTTCCCCAATATTTCTTTCCACTCCAATTCCTTTGCGTGTTTAACTTTCAGGCTTTGCTTGTGTTAAATGATGTGGGTCTCTCTGTGTGTGTTGTGGCTGCACAAAAATGACAATATTTAGTATTTGGCAGAAAAATATTTCATCAATGGGCATTAAAATTGTCATTCTCCAGCAGGAATATGAACCCCAACCTCTGTCTTAACAACCTCTTAGTTTTTTCTTTGTGGATAAATGAGAGTACTGAAGGAAAAAATATTTGTGCCTTGACTTTCTTAAAAGCTTGTTTTTTGTCACCAGCATATTCTCTTGGCTACTCTACCCGCTTCTCCATCCAGATCTCTTGATCAGACGGTTTGGAACCACACTTCTATTGCTGTGATTATCTCCCGGGCAGCCTCCCTCTGACCCAGGTGCACAATGGGGAATGCATCTTGGCATGTTGATGATGGTACTATCTTGCCAGTGACCTTTTAACCCTGTTAGGCCTGGAATTGGTTAGAGGGCTTAGATTTGTGGGACAATTATAGTTTTCTAATAAAACACCTGGCTTCAATACACATGAGGCAGTTACCTAATGTGTTGGAAATTCTACTTGCTGTTCAGAAAGGTTATATTTCCACAACATCCATTTTCCCTAACAGCTTGGAATTCTGTTCACCCTAACATTATGGGATATCTACCCACATAAAGGATATAAAACATACTACTTGTGCTTTCTGCACAGACTATCTTCTGAAGTTACAAGCTAATGAACTTCATTCCTTTCTCCCTTCTTTCCCTCCTTTCCTTAATACTAGTGAGCAAAGTATTTATGCTGGAGCTAGACATTCGGAGACTAAGAAGACCCAATGTGACATTAGGTAGGTAATAGGCATATAAAGTACTGATTATAACAAAATAAAAAATTATTACAGGTCAAAGGCATCAGAGAGAGTCTTACAAAAGATGTTCTTTTTGAGTAAAAGCTGGAGAAGTGGATATAAATTTTCCATGCTGAGAGGGCAGGAGAAAGGGCGCTTCAGGTAGAAGGGGTCACGTGAAAGGGTTTGGCTTGGCTGGGAAAGAATATACTTGGAGCTCAATATTGCCTAAGAATATGGAGAAGAACAGCAGAAAGTGAGTTGGAAAAAATTGTGGGGCTATTGAAAACCATAGATCTTAAATGGCATGGAGAGGAGTCTGAATGCTATCCTCTAGGTGATATGAACCACCGACAGTTTTAAACAAGAGGTTTGCCATATGCAGATTTGTATTTTAGAATAAAACAATGAGGTGTCAAGGGTGAATTGAGCTGGATGGGGATGAAAAGGGATACAAGGGCAGGAGACCACAGCTGAGGCTATTTCATGGGTCTAGCTAAGCACCTGCATTACGTAACTGATGATGAGAATAAGGAGAAGCAGTATATTTAGGTGACATTGTGGAGACTGAGGGACAGGACTTGGTTACTAACTGGGGTCCAGAGACATGAGAGGAGTAAAGCACGAATAATAGTCCCCGATTTCTAACTTGGATAACTGAGGCAGATGGTAGCACACTTTAATAAGGGAAGGGAGATAAGAAGAGGAGTGGGTTTGCCCAAGGGATGGTGAGAAGGAGAAGGACTGTGAAGTTTGAGGCACTCCCTTTTTTTTTTTTTTTTTTTTTTTTTTTTAGCATTTTTAACATTCAATGAAGAACATATACCCCAGGGAGAAGCTTATGGCGTTTTCCCTCCATTTCCACTGACCCTCAAGGCTCACCAGCACACTGCCACATAGAGAGATATGGCATCTTGAGTTCTTCGTCTTAACCAATGCAGGCGCAGGCAAAACTAATCAGCAGCGTTACAGATCCATCAGAGGGCAGCAAGGGGGTGTTTGTGGCTCAGGCTGAATGATCGAGGCAAGCCAGAACCTTCTCTAATGCAATGTGACACTGGTATCAGGCCAAAGCTTGCTGTTAATAAATTTCAGCATTGTCCCTAAGTCACAATCACACAGTATGCAAAAGAGCTACCTACAAGCAGCTTCTAAACCCAAGCCGAGCACTCAGAGCCATTAGGTGAACTCTCTGTTGATGATGATTTGCATTTCTCAGTGCCTGGCATTGCCACCAGTGATTAGAGGACTGATAATGTCCTGGCCAAAATGTTGTCTCGGGAAGTCACTCTGCACCTGTCTGGGTAAATAGATGTGGGGAGTGAGGTAGGCAGATGTGGGGTGCCTGGTCAAACACAGAAGAGATAGAATGGAAACTCTAAAACTTTGTTGAACCAGAACACAGCATGATGAAGAAACACATTCTCTGGTAATTATAAACTCTGTTTCATGCAAGGAGCTTATATTGGCCAACTCTTTCAAGAATGCTTACAGTGCATGCAGAAAGAAGTCCTAGGATTGATGCAATGCCCTGACGGTGTCTTCAACCATTTGTTGGGAGTCAGGGAATGTAATAGAAAATAGTTATTGTGTGCCCCCTATCTGGAATCATTAAGCAAGCTTCTAGAGGGCCATCCTGTGCTTGGCAGGTCCTGCAGTCTCCCATGGACAAAATCTGGGGAGGAAGCTGAAAAGAAGAGGCATGAATCATGGGTCAGGTAAGTTCAATGCCCACTCTCTGAAACATGGAGCCCCACCAGCTCCCCGTGATCCATGACATTCCTGCCTGTCCTCTGCACTTATAGTTACTAATGAGAAAGGAAGCTTTGCAGTTGACCAGCCCTGGGCCAGCACAGCCCATCAAATTTTATCTGTATTCTCTGTGTAAGGAGAAAATTACCAAGCACAAATCCAACTGAAGGCAGGAGCAATTAATGTGGAACATGCACAGCTAAATAAGCTATTTAAATGTATGGCTACAAATTCCCAGGTCTGCCCATTTGGAGGGGGGCCAGCAGCAGAGCCCCCATCAAATGTTCCAGGACTGGCTGCCAAGCAGATAGCTAAGTGCAAAACCCCAGAGAGGTTGTCAGGAGATGTTTATGAAATATCTTCATGAAGAACTTGTGAGGCTCCGTGGTGGAGGGCTCCAAAGATGATCCAGGTGGACAGGTAGAATGCTGGAATTTAGGGCAGACTTCATCATTCCCCAATTCCCCAGATGGAGTTTAATTTGGCCAGAAAGTGTTTACAACACCTTGTAAACCGAACCTGAGCATTAGCTTAGCCTAGCTTGGATTCTTGGTTTTTTGATTGCCTGGGTTGTCTCTGAATAGGCCAGTTACATTCATCCTAAATGTCAGGGGAAGCTAAAATAAAGCAGGCTCAAAAACATAATGTTTTTTTTTTTTTTTTTTTTTTTTGCTAGAAACCTTTAAGGTCATGTCATATTGCATGATATAGGGATATCATGCTATTTGCAGTGATATTCGACTTTGAGTAAAAGTTGAAAGGAGACTAGGAAATTGGCTGTGTTAGACTAGCTGAGACAACTGTTACAACTGTTGACTTGGAAATTTCCTAGATACATGAGATAACGTAAATAGTTTTATCAGCTTCTTTCAGGAAATCCTTTGAAGTTCATGAATTTTGCCTCCTTTATTCTAGACTAAGAATCTGTCATGTTATTAGAGGGCACAATTTTTCAGATCATAGCTTTTCATATTATTCAAAATCAAGGAATCTCTGTATTTAAAAATTATTCAAAATGTAGACAATTTGATGATCCATTTCATGAAGTTGTCCTCTTTGCTTCCTCATACAGCCTTGGATTCAACTGAGGAATAAACGCACTGTTACAGAATTACTACAAAATTATCATTAATAAAAGAAAACCCTGATTTGGAAATATTGCCTCACAATCTCCGCATATGAAAAAGAAATTTAAAAAAACTTAAAAAAAAAATCCGAACAAAACTTCTGCCAGCTATTTCTTATCTTGGTTTGGGAATCCTTTCCAGAAGTTTTTAGAGATGTAAAATGCATTGGAATGGAAGTCAAGAGGCTTTATCATTAACGTACAACCTTGGGCAAATCACTGAAGCTCCTGGCTTCCCTTTCCTCATCTGTGTAATGAGGTTTGGTGGAGTGATCTCTAAGGTCTGTTTTTCATCACCTGACTATCTCTTACCAAATGTAACTCCTGAAGGCTTAAACCTTGCTGATCAGGTGCTAATGGTGAGTCCTGGGACCAGCAGCATCTGCGTCACTCCCCGGTGCTTGTGCAAAATGCAGTATCTCAGCCTGCACCCCAGACCTACTGAATCAGAATCTGCACATTAAGAAGACCTCAGGTGATTTATATACACAGGAATATTGAGAAGCACTGAATACAAGCTGAAGTCTCCTTTCTTTTGCACCCAGTGCTCCTGTTTGTCTCTACCAGACTCCTTATCTCTTGCTGTGTTACTTTGGTACAGGCTCTGAGAACTACTTCCAGCATTCTTGTTTCAAGGGCAGACATTACCAGACAATTATGCTATGATTATATGGTAGTTGATTTTCAGTTTTCAAGGTCAGGATTAATAGAATAAATATAGTGCAAACACAACATTAGAGTTTTTAACCTTTTTTTTCCTACTGAAAGAGAAAATCATTTTCTCCTGAGCTTGCTGAACCAGCTCTCTGCAAAAACAGAGCCCCCCGCCTGTTATCAGTCATTGCTGGAAATGGGAGAGGAGGCTAACTAGACCACAATGGGTTTGGCTACCATCAGAAATGGGACCTCAATTAGCCTGAGGACAGTACTCTTTTGCTTGATGAATTCAGATTGATATCAGGAAGAATTTGTATAGGATGGGAAAAATGAGGAGGAGGCCCAGGACCAAGAGGGGTTGGGTCCATAAGAGAACACTCGTTTTGGATGAGTGACTTTGCCGTATTCACAGTTAATGGTAGGATAGCCAGACTCTCTAGGAAGACAGCTCTAAGATTGTGAGGCTTCCCACCTTATATCAGGGATCAGCAAACTGTGGCTCTGCCAGCTGCCTGTTTTTGTAATAAAGCTTTATTGGATCACAGCCTTCCTCATTTATTTACACATTGTCTATAGCTGTGTTCATTCCAACAGAGGCCATATAGCTGCAACGCCTACAATATTTACTCTCTGGTCCTTTACAGAAGAAATTTTCTGGCACCTGCCCCATAACCATTTTTATTCCCGAGTTTTAAATATTGTGGGGGCAAGGATGATGAGGGATTCCAGTTAAGATCAACAATTTTGCTCAAACCTACCCTGCTGTACTGCACACTTTGTTCCTGAACAATAGTTGAGAAGCCCTGTGGGTTTAAGGCCTCAGTAAAATGGCCTGCTGTCCTGATGAAATATCTAGCAATCCATCCTTCAAGCTCATTGAGCTTCTTCAGTCACACCTTACAGCCACCGCAGAACTTCATTTTTTTGGTAACAATGCAGCATATAACCGTTTTCCCTCTTTTATCTCTCCATGTATACCCAATTACTGCTTCCCGAAGTTTAGATATTCTTTGGTTGCTTACATTTGGCACAAGTCTAACTTCCACTTTCTGGCTTCTGGGCACTGTGTCCACAGGGTAGGGGCATGGTGGTGGTTGTGGGGTGGGAGGTGAGCCCTGGAGCATCACTATGTGCTATGGTCTGAATGTTTGTGTCTCCCCAAATTCATATCCCCAATGTAATCATGTTAGGAGGCAGGGCGTTTTGGGAGGTGATGAGGTTATGAGGACTGCATTCATAAAGAATGCCTGAAGGAACTTCTTTGCCTCTCCCACCATGTGAGGATGCAGCAAGAAGCCACAGTCTATACGCAACAGGCCCTCACCAGACACTGAATCTGTTGGCACCTTGTTCTTGGACTACCCAGTCTCCAGACTGTGGGAAATTAATTTCTGGTGTTTATAAGCCATCCAGTTTATGGTGCTTTGTTATAGCAGCCCAAACAAACTAAGACATCAGGGAATCATGGAAAACAGCTCTGCTATGTGTCCTTCTGAATCACTTTGAGGTCACTCGGATCATAAGCCCAGAGCTCAGACCTCCTGTGGATTATGTACACGGCTCTAATTACAGACAGTTTGTGTTGATAAGAAGTCCTCCCTTTCCACTAAGGCTGTAAGAAACATTTAATATTTTAAGCAGAGAAAGAGCATCAGAATGGCACTAAAGGGAACTACAAAACTCTCTTTTTTTTCTTTTTCTTTTTAAATTTAGAAGATAAAATATACAGTAGGTCTTTGAAATTGTAATTGTCAAAATTCCAGGGGATGTTACCTTGTTATGGTTTTATTAATTTAAAGTCAATTAAAAAGTTGAAATTCTATTACAGATATTTCTAGCTTTTTGGTTTAGACATTTTGATGTGAGCACTGGAAAAGATTAGGTGAGGTCTCCCTCCTCCTTCTATACGAAGAGCAGAGGGGAAAGTGTTAAGAGGACATCTTGGAGGAGATCGTGGATGGCAGGAGTTATTTTCAATATTTCACTTTGCTGACTCCTGAGTCTCAAAAGCCTTTAATATGCCATTGCCACAGTGTGAGGCAATTAAGAGTAGAAAGCAACCTTTCAATCGTGGCTTGGGAAATTCCAGGTTGTACAGAGGCACTGAGTGGTTAAATGCCAGTAATTATATTATGATAAGCCTCCAGATTCAGATTCTCTAGGTCGAAAACAACAAAACTCTGATGAGTGCCGGGGACAAAGTCAAAGCAAAGTTAACTTCAACACAGTTGGCCCTCCTTATTAGTGGGCTCCACATCCACAGATAAAACCAACCATGGGTCAGAAATATTAAAAAATAAAAATTATGCTATTCTGAACTTGTACAGATATTTTTCTTGTCATTATTCTCTAAGTGATGCAGTATAACAGCTATTTACATAGCATTTACATTGTATTAGGTATTATAAGTAATCCAGAGATGATTTAAAATAAGCGGGAGGATATGCATAGGTTATATGCAAATACTATGCCATTTATATAAGACTTGTGCATCTGCAGATTTTAGTATCTGAGGGAGGTCCTGGAACCAATTCCCCATGGATACCAAAGGACAAATATACACATTTTTATTTTTAAAATTTTCAAATTTTGTAAAATTTTTATAGATTTTGGGTACAAGTGCAGTGGTGCTACATGAACATATTGGATAGTGGTAAAGTCTGGGCTTTTGGTGTAGCCATCACCCAGATAATGTACATTGTACCCAATAGGTAGTATTTAATCCCCCACCTCCCTCCTACCTTCCCACTTTTCAAAGTCGCCAATGTCTATTATTCCATTCTGTGTACACACTTTTAAAGGAATAGTTTTTAACTTTTTCTTTTTATTCGTTTGTTCCTCCAGAAGATCTAGGTTTTCCCTCATGATAATAAAACAGTTGAAAAATTGCACAGAACTGGAAAGAGCAGTCTTTACAGTCAGAAGAGGTTTTAGTTCCCAGCTCAGTAGCCAGTTCACTATGATCTCGGACAAGTTAATTCATCTCAGTTTCTGTTTCTTCATCTGTAAAACAAGTTCAGCAATGGCAACCTTTTGTGTTAATAGATGATGGTAATTCAGAAGAAAGAAATAGGAAGGGAGGAAGGAATGAAGGAAAGCGAGAGAGAGAAAAAGGAAGAAAGAAAGAAAGAAAAAAAGAAAGAAAGAAAGAAAGAAAGAAAGAAAGAAAGAAAGAAAGAAAGAAAGAAAGAAAGAAGAAAAATAACTTTCCACCCCTGCTCTTCATAAAGAAAGAGGCGGGAGACCTCACCTAATCTTTTCCAGGGCTCAAATCAAAATGAATGAAATAATGTCTTTAACATTTCAAGCCCTATCCTGCACATTGGTAGGTTAGAAAATTACTAAAAAGTAAGTTAATAGGTTAGTGAATAGCTTAGTAAGTCTTTAAAAACATGTTTATCCTAATACTTAAAGGAGAGTTAGATCAAATACCATCTCATTTTGAGTCCAAGCAGCAGAACTGGCTGCCATCTTCATCTGAAGAACTTATTTTTAAGCTGGATGGATGTTTTAAAAACTAAACTACTGAAGGATCAGAACAGCGAGAAATTAAATCATGGTGTAATTGCTCCTTGCCAGATCCATCTTATGCACCTCCCTAGACACATGTGCACGTGAATACCTCTTGGGCCTAGACTGATGCCCTGGAAAGCCTGGGCCAGTGTCTTTAGCTCCTCGATCCTGACACTCCTGGTTGTCTCAGTTGCTCCTAGAGGCCAAGACTGGGCCTCAGCAATTGCCTATTGCCATGGTAGCACCAATGTCAGGTCCAACTTGACCAGATACAGAGATGCAGAGGCACCTGAGTGACACAACCTGGAAGCAAAGGGTGCTTTAACCAATAAAAACATTCCGCAGGAGATGGTAATGAGTCAGCAGATAGATTATTCACTCTTCTTCTCCCTGAAGGACATTCTGAGACACAGTGAGTTTACACAGACTCTCCAGAGAGGTGCTAAATGATGAACAACCAACTGGTTTTTCTTATGAAGTTGTTTCTGGTTCTATAATAAACTGCTTTGTATTTGCTTCATGTGTTCGCATCTTCGCTTTCCGCTTTTCTCACTCATATGCTTCCCCGGGATTGTATGCCCAAGTGAAGAATTGGCATGCAAACTTGGCCTCAAGTTCAGTTTTCTGGGACCAAGATGGTGGGTACCAGGGGTGACTCTAGAGGGCAGACCTTCTGGATAGGATTCTGGAGTGGGATTCCCCACCTATCTGAAGTCCACATGGAACATATTGTTGGGGTGCTAATCATACTTGGCATATGGTGGTACTAAAATGACTACCAGCACGAGGAGCTGTGTTGGGGGAAAAGTAAACAGTGAATTTGATTAGTTTGGGGCAATGATAATGACAAGCCTTTTGGTCTTAGTTTGCTGTTCATGGTAGCATTAGAGACCTTGCAAATATAAAATTAACCAAAGAAAGAAAATTAAAATTTAATTTAATTTAATGGGACTTTAAACTGTCACCTTAAGGCACATTCTGACAGTTAGAGGCTGTCTATGGCACTTTAAAAGGAGAGGATCATATCCGGCAACTTCACTCTAGACTCTGCTGGACATCTGATTATGATTATGGTAGCAAACGAGGCCAAGTATACAGTCTTGACAGGCATCTCTTGTCAGAGTCAGTGCTTTGACAGGGAAAGATCGGAGGTCAGAGAACTAAGCATACTTGTTTGGATAAGCCTAGAACCTTAAACTCCCAATTTTCCAGAACCTTCTTGGCTGGCAGAAGCAGTCCCTTCCTGTTCGTCGGAGGGAAAGAGTCTCTCCTTGCCTGTAGATCATGCAATCACGCCTCACCTGAGGCAGGTATCATAAGATGATGCTTGTTCTGTTCAAGATCTGACTCCACCTCCACAGATGTCTCCAGGCTAACAGCAAGGATCATTTCTCAGCAGGACTTAAGCAAAGGAGTACAAACCCTGCTATATAACCAAGAGTCACACAGCAGAGGAATTGTAGGGACTTGCTAATCATGCCAACAGGAGAATACAAATGGAAGCAGATCCTACATGCAATAGACCAGGGTGTATGGAATATGTTGAACAGGGGAGAGCATATTGGCATGAGGTCCTTACGCAGTTCTGTTAAAGGCACTGAGACTGACCAACTGGTTTCCTGGAATGGCTTATTGAAGCTTGGACAAAATATGGCCTGTGGTGAATGAGGTGGAGATGCCAATAACTCCTTTGGCTTATTGAGGAACGAATCAGAAGGGTTAGGAGATAAGAACATTAGATTGGGTTTACCATAGAAGACCTGAGAACCCACCACCTGACTGTATCCTCCAGGAGACCCCAGGAAACAATGAGAGAACAAGAAATGCCCTGTTGTGAGGTGGCTGGCATTGCTGAGAAGAGTAGTGGTAGCTGATGGCTGGTATTGACAGTAGGAGTTTTTGCCATGTAACTGGGATACCCTCTGACAATAGAGATTATGTGATTCTGGAATGACAAAATCCAGGTGGTGGAACCTACTCATCAGAGGCCGGGGGCATAATTACAGTGAAAGGTCAGGGACCCAAAGGGTATCTTGACTTGTAGGATGTGTATTGATCCACGTAGATAACAGATCTTGGTTTTTACAGGGATGAGGTAGATGGCCAGCTGACTACAATATCACTCTATTAGAATAATAAACATTTTGAGGGCTGAAGTAGAGACAGGTTATGCCAGAAAGCATAGTGGAAAATTGTATTTCCTTACCCAATTTCCAGATTAATGTCACTTCACTAACTCAGAGCCTGTTGATTAAAGTCAAGTCTTGTTTTTTAGGGCAGGACCTTGAAATACTATTGCAAATATTCCTCAGAATCCTTCCTCAAAGGGACCTGTGGCAATCCTTCACCAGAATCTGAAGGTCTAAATATTTAATTAATATGCACACACACATATATAATGTGATATATGTGTGTATACACATAAATATACACAATATACACACTCAGATTGTATATGCTGTCAGAAGTCTCACATTGTAAGGGTTTTAGTGTGTAAAGCATCAAGTAAAAGCCATGAGCTGCCCTCTTTCTAAGCCAGATGATAAATCAGAGGCAATACTATATTCCATGAGGAATGAAGAGAATAATGCCACTGTTAAAAACCTGAAGTTGCAAGGGTGTTTGTTTAATTAACCCTGACTTCTGTGAAATAAGATGGATGATAGCAGATAGTGATGGGCTAATTAAACATAATCAGATGGCAGCCTCAACCAAAGATGCCACAATGGGAACACTTACTTACAGGAGAGGAGCTACATAGCCCTTGTGTCTTTGTACGAGGCTATTGATTTGGTAAATGCTTTCCTCTTGGTCCCATTCAGTTTACATTTACATGACAAAGACCACAGTGTACTTTTACTGTCTTACCTCAGAACTATGCTAACCTTCCCATGTTCTAACACAGTAGTTTGTAGGGACCTTGACTGTCTTGACCCTACACAGAACCTGAAGATGATTCATTATCTTGGTGTTATCAGGTTAACTGGACCTTGTAAGTAAAAAGTTGCAAGTGCTTTAGGTGCCCCAGTAAGTGCATATGTATTAGAGGGTAACATAAACCCTATGAAGATTCAAGTGCCTGCCATATTGGTGATTTCAGAAGTTTAGTGGTTTTGAGTATGGTGAAACATTTCTTCTAAGGTAAAAGAAAATTCCCATCACTTATAAAGAGACACTCTCCTCAGCAGGCTTCTTTGGATATTTGAAAAAGCATGTATTATACTTGAGATTATCCAGTGACTAAAAGGGCTTCCAGTTTTGATTGGAGCCTAGAATTAAAAAGGAGTCGTCATTTCTTCTGTCTCCAGTAAAAAATAGCCAGCAGCTGTGATCATGCTGGAGTTGTCTGTGGTGGGATCTCTGGCAAATCCCGTTGTTGCAGCATAGCACAGACCTACAGGTTCTTAAAAGAGGCCATAACCTTGGTTGCAAAGAATTGTTCTTTGCTTGAATAACAGGTTCTGGAACTCTACTGGCCCTAGTAATGACTGGACAAATAACTACGGGAAACCAAGAAACTCTGCAATAAAACGTGTCTATTAGACATGATTTTTATTGGGCACATGATATGTTGAATGTCGGACTTTAGAGATCAGACTGGAGCAGGACTTGAAGACAAATAAACAACAACCCAAACAGGTAACCCAGACCCCTACGTCACCAATTCATCTCCTTCAGTTTGTACCTATGGACACATCAGGGGCTCCCTACAACCAACAAGAGGAAAGACTTGAACCAGACTTACAAGGGGGTTGTGGTGATATGTTGGAAATGGACTCCTGCTACATTTTAGCTATACTCACTGTTGCCCTGAAAGGAAATCCTTTTAGTCGGTATAGTATGCTTGGTCAACTACTTTGTGTGGGGGAAATTTAGGCAGAGGTACCAGAGTTATGGAGTTATGGCTATAGACTAATGCCCAGTCAAGTGGAATGACTTGGTAGTTTTGTCAGGAAAAATGGCGGATCCATGGCAGAGAGCTCTAGGAAAGAGATGTGTGGATAGAAAGACCTACAGGGAGCAGGCCCAAAGCATGAGCATTTTGGTGTCTCACTCAGTCAACACCCACCAGGGCGCCTACTAAGGGAGGTTTTAAACACCAGGTAGACAGAATGGTTCATCCCATCTACCAAAATCAGGAACTTTTCTTCTTGGTCATCCCAGAACTTGCCCAATGGACTCATGAAAAATCGCCCTTGGTGGTAGGCAAGGAGGCTATGCATAAGCACAGCAAGGTGGCCTTTTTGTCACTGTGGCTTCTGTAGCTACCATGACGACTGCATGTTCAATGTGTCCTTGGCAGGGTCAAGGACAAATGCTGGGCTCTGGAACATGACGCCATTCCTTGGGGAGGTCAATTACAGTGGGCCACTTAAGTAAAGCTTTAAAACAAGTAATGCCATATATATTTATATAAATGTGTATTTATATGATATTTATATAAAGTGAAATATTAAGCCTGAAATGGGAATGATAAACAGCAAGTTCAGTATAGTGGTTATCTCAGGAAGTGAGGGAAGGGCAGTGGTATTAACGAGTGTTTCAACGTCATTCACAATTTATTTTTCACACTTAGTGACATATTCACAAGTTTTTATTATATCATTTCCTTTTTCTTTTTATAGGTATAAAATTTCATATACAAAAAGAATTGTGAAGATAATGTTAACTCTAATTAGTAAGACAGGCAATAATTTTACACAATAATAAGGAAGTTCAGTGTGAGAAATGAGGTAAAGTAGAATCATAGAGGCTTCTAGTGGCAAAGCCAGGCTTGCATGTGGATCTTCTTCATCGGAGCCCTGAAGCCTCTCATTGCAGGACAATCGTGCTCTTAGCCTGCATTCTGTAGAGGGTGTGCACTGTAACACAGCATCCTATGAAGCAGGGGTTGGGAAACTTTTTCTGTAAAGGGCCAGATACTCAATATTTTTGGCTTTGCAAGCCATGTGGTACCTGTTGCTACTACTGTGCAACTACTGTTGTAGTATGAATGCAGCCATACACCATACATAAACAAAAGGGCATAGCTGTGTTCAGAACCGACTACATGATGTGTGGGGGCCAGTGCAAAGTGAAAATGTGGGTCCCCTGTTTAATAGTTAAGAACTTCAAAATGGCAACAGCAGTTCATTAAACCAAATGTGGGACCTTCTTCTTCTTCTTCTTTTTTTTTTTTTGAGATGTAGTCTTGCTGTGTTGCCCAGGCTAGAGTACAGTGGTGCAATCTCGGCTCACCGCAACCTTCGCCTCCTGGGTTCAAGCGATTCTCCTGCCTCAGCCTCCTGAGTAGCTGGGACTACAGGCACCCACCACCATGCCCGGTTAATTTTTTTTTTGTATTTTTAGTAGAGACGGAATTTCACCATATTGGCCAGGCTGGTCTTGAACTCTGACCTCATGATCCTCCCACCTTGGCCTCCCAAAGTGCTGAGAGCATACAGGCGTGAGCCACCGTGCCCGGCCAAATGTGGGACCTTCTAAGTGTGAGGCCCTCTGTGATGACACAGTTTGCATGCCCATGAGGCCAGTCCTGGCGGTGTCCCAATAAAATCTTATTTTCACAAATAAGTGAAGAAATGGATTCAACCCAGAGGCATATTTGCTGACCCCTGCTATACAGGATCAAATAACAGCAAGTATCTTTGATTGACAAAGAGCATTCTGAATAGGTGTGTGCCTACAATTCTACTGCTCAGCCATTCCTCAATTTTCTCACATTTATATGTCATGGTTCAAAGTCCATATACTGGTCCTTGACTTAGAATAGTCCCTTAGGGAAGGGTGGTCCTGGCTCTAGAGGTTAGCAGACCAACAGCAATAGGCTCTTTTCTAAGTATTCCCAATGCTGCACTGTATTAATCAAGGACAGCACTAATCGGATAGATGTATGTATGAAGGGGAGTTTATTAAGGGGTATGGACTTATATGATAACAAGGTGAAGTCTCACAATAGGCCATCTGCAAGCTGAGGAGCAAGAAAGCCAGTCTGAGTCCTAAAACCTCAAAAGTAGGGAAACTGACAGTATAGCCTTCAGTCTGTGGGTCTGTGGCTGAAAGCCTGAGAGCCCCCTGGCAAACCACTGGTGTAAGTCCAAGAGTCCAAAAGTTTAAGAACTTGGGAGTCTGATGTTTGAGGGCAGGATGCATCCAGCACAGGAGAAAGATGAGGGCTGGAAGACTTAGCCAGTCTAGTCCTTGTACAATCTTCTGCCTGCTTTATTCTAGCCTCGCTGGCAGTTGATTCGATGGTGCCCACCCAGAGTGAGGGTGGGTCTTCCTCTCCCACTCCACTGACTCAAATGTTAATCTTCTTTGGCAATACCCTCACAGACACACCAAGGACCAATATGTTGCATCCTTCAATCTAATCAAGTTGACACTCAATATTAACCATCACATGTTCCTACCTGGTTACTTCTGGGAAGACGAAAGAAGCCTTTCTGTTTTTGTTCATTTTTACTCCAGGTAACTTTTTGTTGACTTTCCCTGGAAATGTCCTTGACTTCTGAAACACCTTCAAAGACCACTTTTGAAATAAACACACAATGATCTTTTCAGAAGCCTGCCAGCCTTTGATTAGCTCTTGCTGACTTTCTAAGAACATGTCTTGTCACTTTTGAGTTTTCAGGGAGGCCTTTGTAGTGTCTGGAATATCATTTTTTTTGTATGTGTTTTCACTTCCTCAAATCAGGACTGGGCTCCTGGTGAGTCCCTGAGCTGGGCCTGCGGATTTCCGTCTCAGCCTGCTTTGGTCTCTCCTGCTGGAGAGACCTCAGCCCTTCCCAATGCTGATCTTTCTCCAAGTGGCTGCAGAATTTTAAAAACTCCATGGTGACATTAGCAGGGCTACCACCTGGAGAAGTAGTTGGGTCTGTATAATTGGAAAGAACACCTGGTGCTTATTCCCATTGCCTATGTTTGGGATTTGCTTTTATATTTGAGGCAAGACATGGATTCCTCTGATGGATTCAAAGTGATATGAGAACACTGAATGAAAACAGGTACTTTAGGGAAGCTCGAAGGTACATAGCTTCTGTGAGGCACATAGTTGTTAAGCAGAGTTCATACCAGGTCTGGGTTGATCTATCCATGTCTGGGAAAATGACCTCTAAGTTGTCTCCTCTCAACCTGATTCTCTCAGAAGCTATGGATTCAGGGTAAATTTGGAATGTTATACCTGCTTTGTCTGCAGTGGGGAACTGTGCTTGGCTTGGGGAACTGAGAGCTGGCCTGCTCAGGTCTGTGTGACTGGAAAGATTGGTGAGAAACAGCATGCAGCCCTTCTACATCAAGGTCTCTCCCACACAGCTTGGCCCTTGTCCAGGACGGTGGCACCTGTGCCACACCGGTGAGGAGGTAAAAGTAGTTGCTCAGCCTCCTGATAAGTTGAGTACCTGCCGCATCGCTTGTCTGGTGTCCTTGAATTACCCTGTCAGTCCAGTCTCCTAGGTCTGATAGCCAACCTGAATTCATAGTAACCACTGTGGTGGTAGATTTAACACTGACCACCTGTAGAACCAGTATAGCATGCTGGTTAAGCACTTGAACTTTGAGTCTGAGGACCTGAGTTTGAAGACTGACTCCATCACTTACTTGCTCTATCTCATTGGAGAGGTTATTTTACTTTTGACCCGGTCTCCTCATTTGTAAACTGGGAGTGGATAGAAGGGGTTAATAGATGATGGATCATAGAGCCATGACTAGCACAGAATGGGGTAGATGGAGCTGCTTAGTGAGTATAAGTTGTTACTGAGAATAGCCTGTTTCATATGTGAGGTTTCATGTCAAGAATATCTTCATCATTGTCACATATAAATGAAAGTTTGGATTGATACAGTAGTCTTTATTATTCATTTCTCTTAATAAATATCTAATAATAGTATTTATATATATATATGTATATATTCTCCTTCCTGGCCTTTGTTTTAATGTATTCTATATTTTCATGCTGATTTCTGTATTATAGTTTTCCTAGAACCCAGTGAATCACTTAATTTCTTCCCTCCATATCTATTGAGGTATCATTGACAAATAAAAATTGTATCCATTAAAGGTGTACAATGTAATGTTGCATTTTAACTTTCAATATCTATTCTTTTTTAATTTCAGGAATATTTTCTCCACTGATACCTTTTGATAATGATTCTATTCCAACTGACATATGATAATTGAAATATTCAAGAATTTAGCAATCCCTCTTAATATTTATCTCTCTTCATTTTCTTTTTTCTCTCATAATTCTTTCCTTTTTATTTCTTTAGAGGCAGCATCTCTCGTTGTATTGCTGAGGCTGCTCTTGAACTCCTGGGCACCAGCAATCCTCTTGCCTTAGCGTCCTGAGTACCTGGGACTACGGGGGTGCATCCCCATGCCTGGCTTAATTTCTTTATTATTCTGTTTGTTTGAGTTGGTATTCTATTCTAATAGTCTGATCTTCTGCAGTTCTTTTATCACTCTTAATTCTTCTTTTTATTTTGAGATGGAGTCTTACTCTGTCACCCAGGCTGGAGTGCAGTGGTATGATCTCGGCTCACTGCAACCTCCAGCTCACTGCAACCTCCGCCTCCTGGGTTCAAGTGATTCTCCGGCCTCAGCCTCTCAAATAGCTGGGATTACAGGCATGCATCATCGTGCCCGGCTAATTTTTGTATTTTTAGTATTTTTGTATTTTAGACAGGGTTTCATCATGTTGGCCAGGCTGATCTCAAACTCCTGACATCAAGTGATCCACCTGCCTCAGCCTCCCAAAGTGCTGGGATTACAGGCATGAGCCACTGCACCTGGCTTATCACTTCTAATTCTTATTTGTTCTCCTGGGGAAATAGTTTTTTATTCTTTTCGTTTTATGATTGAAAAGCCCCTTTTGGTGACCTAATAATGCATGATAGTGTACAACAACTTTCTTTTTAATCCTGATATTTGATACAAGATACGTTTCAAGTGTTAGGGTTATCTGAGACCCTTTCCCGCCTTTTTTGATCAGAGTTGTTTCTAAATAAAACTTTCTGATTACAATAAGTCCTTTTATTTCTGTTTACTTGTGGTTTTTTGTGTATTTTTTGCACATTATCGGGAAGGGGTGATGGGAATGTAATATACATGTCATTCTACCTGTTTAGTCAATTGCAGGCTTCCCAACTTTGATGGTGCAATTCCAGCTGTCTGGAAATAATAAGCATATTGGAGGGAGGTTCCTGACAGACTGCTTCTCCTGAACGTGGGTCTGAGAATCACACCATGTGGAGATGGTCCCACAATTTTCCCAAACTACTCAAACCTCATTAGAAGTAGAAGTTGATCAGTGAGGGTGAAGTATCCCACTTCATCCTTGCAGGCTCTGGCAGCGGGAGCCAGAGGTTGAGCATCAGACTGGTTGGGGGCACCTTATTCATGCAGGGACTGTAAAGGCTATCAGGTTATATGCATGATTAACACAAGTGCCTGCAAACCTGCTTTGCTTGACGTGGAGGCAGAAACACTGCAGCACGGCTGCCTGGGTCAGACTGAGAATCCAAGGGAATAGAACCAATATCCGAATGAACACTCAGCAAGAGTACAAAGAAATAGCCCTGAATGCCAGAGGGAACATGCAGTGCCATGACAAGGCACATTTGCAAGTCAATCTGTGAGCTGGGTTAGAGATGTTATTACATTTGTACTCCCTAGACACTCTGGATACAGCAGAGGTAAATTTTTTTCTGGCTGCTGCTTGGTAGCTCTGAGTTTTCCTGCAGCGGACAGCTTCTTGCTCTTTGAGGATTTTTAATTTGAGTACAGACTGGGCTGAGAGTGGAGAGACAGGACTCACTCAGGCTTACTCACAGAGGTGAGACAGGTTTCCTTTGCGTTTGTAGGACCACGTCATGAGAGGAACAGGGCAGAGGGAATGAATCATGGGCTGCCTTCCTATCAAGGTGCATGAGGGTGGCAGCCACTTTACATCTGTAACTGACTGGGAGGAAAGACATTCATTTCAGAGATGAAAAGCAGGCTTGCTGAAGAGGTTCTCCAACCCTGTGATCCAGAAGGAGTGGTATCATCAGTGTCCTCTGTCCTTGTTCCACTGGAAAGCTGTAAGTGGTAGCCATGTTAGATGTCTGACATGATCAAGGGTTAGCACAACTGCATCGTCTGAGTGCTTCTTCAACCAAGCAGGCACAGAGTTGGCTGCTAGGATAATGGGAATGGGGATGGAAAGCGCTGGCATGGAAGCAGCACTTGGGGACATGTGGCCAGCATTGGGAAAGGCCTGAGAAGCTAGCTTGGCATCCATGCTTAGCTTGTCTTTGAGAAGGGCTAAAGGGACTCAGGATTGTCCAGGAAGGATACTCACACCCTTCTTCTAGAGTGTGCCTAGAAGAGGAAGGTGGACACATGGCTAGTCATGCCAGGACATAATGGGAGAAGAACTTCTGGACAATAGGCTTGGAAGGTACAAATAGGAAGAGCAGCAGCAGTAAAGTTGTGATCAGCCTTTCTACATCCTCTGGAAGCATTCACCTGGACCCTTCTTGTCCCCTCTTCTCAGTATGCTGAGCAGAGTTTTGCAGAGAAAGTCATCAAATCATCATCAAAACAATACCAATAGTGTCAGAACAGTCAGAACACTCTACCATTTCCGTTAATAGACATGTTTATGCATACGTGGCAAATACGTTTTAAGATACGAAGATAAGATTTTAAAGGCATGAGGGAATAAGACAGTTTTATTGCCCTCTTTAGATCTAGCTCTGCTTCATGTAGTGAAAAAAAGGTGAGAAGCAATATTAGAATATCTAACAACAAAACATACAATAATGATATCAATAATAAGAGCTAACACACACACACACACACACACACACTTTGTCCATATGCATTTGTCTACTTCACGTATCTCATATAGGCGGAATCATACAGTATTTGTATTTTTGTGACTGGCTTATTTAATGCTGCAGCATGTGCCAGAATTTCTTTCCTTTTTAAAGGGCAATAACGTGTTCCATTGTATGTACCTAGCACGTTATCTTTATTCGTCAGTTGACAGATATGTGGGTTGCTGCCACCTTTTGGCTGTTGTGAGTAACTGTGCTATAAACACGGATGCAATAACGTCTGTTTGAGTTTCTGCTTTCAAAACTCTGGGGTGTATACCCAGAAGTGGAATTGCTGTATCATATGGTAATTCTTTTAATTATTTGAGGAACTACCATAATATTTTCCACAATGGCTGCTTCATTTTTACATTCCCACCAGCAGTGGACAAGGATTCCAGTTTCTCCACATCCTCACCAAACTGAAATGGAAATTGTGAAGATTACTAATAGCAACTGAGATATATTTGCCTCTTCTTTTAGAGGAAAGTAAAGGAAGTAAGCAGATGCGTTATGTGTATCCTGACAAGTCCTGTTATACAGAAGCCTGGAGTGAGTGAACTGTTTCCCTGAAGAACCTTGCCAATGAGCCTAGGAAGTTTTTGAGTCAAAGGAAGAGAGTATGTGGACTTGAGTGGGAAGACCATGGTACTGGCCCTGCTTGGTGCTATGCACAATGTGATACTGCATAGTCACTTCTCTCTCTGGGCCTCTGTCTCCTCAGTGGTAAATAATAGGGTTCAGTCTGGAGGACCCCTTCCTACATGGAGAATGGATGTTGTCCCTGTGAGAGATTGAGAGCTGGAATCTCGTGAGAATTGAGTTTGGAAACTGGCTTGAAGACTAGAGACCATGTGAGTCCAACAGCAGCTGTCAGAGCTGCCTATGAGACCACACAGAGCAAGGGGAAATGGCAGATGGGGGACAGATGGGCACACCCCTTCTAAGGGAAGCGGCTGCTTCTTTGATCTGACTGACTGCTGCCTGTGGGAATGTCAGCTCAACGTGGCCAGATCTGATTTTTCAAGAAAGTCCAGACATCCATTTTTTAAGTGAAAATTTTCAATTACTAAGTGTTGGCAATTAATTCAAAACTGAAAAAATAAAATCACTGTGAGAGTACACAAAATACTCTCAGGCAAGATTTGGCCAGCGGATCATTGTTTGTACCTCCTGACCTCAAGTAGTGGACTACAGATGCTGGTCTGGGGACCCAGGGAGAACTGTGAAGAGGCTTCACTGACCTCAGACGTTATTCACAGACAAGTCTGTGACTCCTGCCCGAGCTCCAAACGGTAGAGTTCATAGATGCAGTGGATGTGTAGTGGTTTCCCAGCACCACCCCTTCCCCTTTTTCCTTCTTTGACAGGAGAATTTAGAAGACATGGCCGGCCACATGGAGGTTCTGGCTTCTTGGCGTAGTTCGCTTCCTCGGGATATTTCAAATTGAGCAAAATAGCATGTGTGTCTCCTCAATTTTGATGCTATGTATATTAATTTTTTTGGTCAATATACCCAAGCATTTTGACAACGGCTATGATGAAATCAAAATGCTGGCCCAAATTGACATTCCAGTGCCACTTCCTGCTGTATCATCGAGCACAATTCCCAGATGGACAAACTCATTAGCATTTGCTTAATAGTACATCTTCTGTGTCTTTGTTTGTAACATCCTGTCTCTTTTTCTTTTCAGTGTGTCACATTAGCAACATATATAGCTGGATGATTTTTTTCAACCCAACCAATGAGTTCATGGGGGAAATACAGCCAGTCAAAAAACTGTATTATGATTTCCAAAGTTTAAACTCATTCTGCCACCTTGTTTTTTCTGTTTGTCGTTCTTTCTCCTGATCCCTTTTAATCCCCCTGACTTGATCAAGTATTCTTTGCCTCATTTTCGCCATTTTGGAGCTGCGTCCTTCAGTCTTTAACTCCCCGACAATCCCTCCCTAACATTACATTTTTCTTCCTTCTCTTCCTAGCCTCCTATTTCATTTGAGATTACCCAGGATTTCAGTTTCATACAGTTATTTGTTAACTCCTTTCCCACCCCCCACATTTTGGATCAATTTATACTTAACTACAAGTTTTAGTGATTCATTTTAATTTATTTCTTATATTTCACATAATTTTTAAAATTTGTCTTCATTTTTCTAGTATATACTCAATTCTTTCAGAGATATTCTGTGAGGAGATAACATTTATGGGTCCTTCCCTGTCCAGATATACCTATGTTTTACTTCCTTCTTGAATATTAGTTTGGCTGCATATAGAATTTTGGGTTCAAAAACTTTCCTCAGAATTTTGAAGATTTGCCTGTTTATTCCTGTTTATCACTATTTTCTTTTTGGTATAAAATACTTCCAATGAGAAATCTAATACCAGTCTAATTTTCATTCTACTCTGGGTGAGTTTGAAAAAATTTGTGGAATTTTTTGAGGAATTTATATATATACACACGCACATATATATGTGTATATATACACACATATATATATATCTATAGTTAAATGTCTGAAATATGACCTTTGTGTTCTAGGTGTGTCTTTTTTTTTTTTTTTTCCAAACTGTTTAGTCTTTGGTGAGCAACTTGAATATGAATATAATCTTTCTTAAATTACGAGAATTTTTCTTTTGATTTCTTTGGTTACTTCACAGTCCCCACTTCCCTCACCAATTCTCTCTAAATGCTATTTCTGAAACTTGTAGGTATAATCTTCTGGTTTCAACCCCACATGCCCCTTATTTTCCATTTCTTTCTTGTAGTTTTGCCACATGACAAACTACTGCAAAATTTAGCAGCTTAAAATGACAACAATTTATTATGACTCATGATTCTGAGGCTGCCTGGGCTGTTTCTGCTCTATGTCACCTTGACTGGGCTCCTTCGGGCACCTGCATTCAGCCGGGAGCTCAACTGGGGCACCAAGTTTCCCTTTCCTGTCGCTTCTTTCTCCACACAGTATCATCCTTCAGAGCCTCTCCACGTGGCCTTTTTCTCCAACAGGGTTGCCTGAATTTCCTTACAGCGGGGCAAGTTGGTTTTGAGAGAGGGCATTCCAAGAGTTGAAGCCTCTGCATCAAGCCTGCTAATGTTCCATTAGCCAAAGTGAGTGACACGGTCAAGCCCAAATTGGCATGTGAGGTTATTCTGCAAGGCTGTAAAAGCTGAGAAGTAGGTGGTTTTTTTTTTTTTGAAACAAACAATGTAATAGTCGACCAAAGTTGAGGTGCTAGTGGCTCATCTTTGGAATGAAAGATTTTTACTGTCTCTTGGAGGTTTAATTCCTACCGGAGACGCTGCCCAGTTTCTCTTAGAGCCCTCATTCACTGGTCCAGTCCTTAGGGGCTGGGTCGGAGGTGCTCACCTTCTTAACTGCCCTGCCTTCAGCTTCCCAATCAATCTTCCTGTTGAGTGTTTTGCAGTTCTCTTGCTCTTCTGCTGTCTTTTGTTTCTTAGACTCACAGTATCCCAGTCTTCACCTGCTTAGTTTTAGGCACCAGTGTCCTTTTTCTTAACTGTACCCATCTTAATCTTCCTCCCTCCTTTTCTCTCCTACTGGAGATGTGATGCTGCTCTTTGAGAAATATAAATTGGGTTTTCTGCCAGAAATAGGTTTACCTTTATATCTTCTTCCCCAAAAGGTGTGTCGCTAAGTCTTTGTGATTTAAATAATCACATTTAAATTACATTTAGCAAATATTTGCTGAATGGCTCAATTAATGTGGAAGAATTTATTGGTTGGGATTAATGAAGTCTGTTATTGCAAGCATTAGTGATGAGAGCACCCTGGGAGGTCACCTAGACTAGTGATTCTTAAACATTGCTTAAATCCATCAGTGGCTTCTCATGGCACTTAAGATGAAGTCCAGCTTTCTTGGTATTGCACAACTGACCTTTTCCGGTGTACAAAGTGCTTAATTCCAAGGCCCCATCTCCAACTCTCACTGATTTCCTCTTTCATTTCCCACTGATCTTTATTCAGCTCTTCAAATGCATCACTGTCTTTCAGTTCTGGCCTTCTGTACATGGAAGGCTTTCTTCCCGGAAGGGTCTCCTCTCTTCAATAGTCAGTTAACTCTAACACATCCTTT
The DNA here is from genome assembly GCF_024542745.1 of Macaca thibetana thibetana. Lineage (NCBI taxonomy): Eukaryota > Metazoa > Chordata > Mammalia > Primates > Cercopithecidae > Macaca > Macaca thibetana. The sequence continues at coordinate 49,858,503 of NC_065586.1, forward strand.
AGATCGTGTTTCTGAAACCTCAGCCACGACTCCTCCACATTGCCAATGCTGGTTTCAAATCCTCTGCAATAGTCTGTAAAATCCTCCTGTTGGAGTGCTTATCATACTGCATTGTAATTGCCTATGTCCTGTCTGGTTCACCCAACTGGCTATACATTCTAGGAGGTCAGGAACTATGCTGGGTATCCAGCCTGTGGCACATTATTGAATACCCTGTCTATTACAATGCCTGGCACATGGAAGACATGTGGAAACTATTTTTTGAATGAATGATTGCCTTAATGTGCTTCAAGCAACTTTTACAAAATTTGGATAAAATTTTGCATTATTAGCCTACAATTAAACATCATGAGGAACCTCTGTAATGCCTCCATATACACTAGTTTCTCCTTATCCATGGTTTTGGTTTCCACAGTTTCAGTTACTCAGGGTATAGTACAATAAAATATTGACAGAGAGAGAGTACACATTCACATAACTTCTATTACAGTGTATAGTTATAATGGTTCTATTTTATTATTGGTTATTGTTGCTACTCTCTATCTGTGCCTAATTAGTAAAGTAAATGCAATCATAAGTATGTACAGGAAAAAATGTAGGGTTTGATATTATCTGCAGCTTCAGGCATCCACTGGAAGTCTTGGAATCCACTCATCCACCCCCCAAAGATAAAGGGGGACTACTATACTAGGGTTTGAAAAAAATTTCCAGTTGAAACAGAGTTGTGTTATTAAAAGAGTTTGAAAACATGGCCTGGGATCATGCTTTCATTTCACAGATATGGAATAGATTCCAGTACAGGAGTGTCTTACAAAGTCTCACATCTTCATGAATGGCAGAGTTGAAGCTAAGCCATCATGCTGGCTCTTCTGTGACAGAGTCTTTTTGATGGGCTGGTTACCATCCCTGCCCCAACTGATGCCTGCTTCCCTGAGATGCAGCCTTCAATGTTCAGCCCTTAGCCCTCAAGGTGGTACCCACGCAACCCCTATTCCCCCCTGACCCAAGCAGGAATGAAGACGGTCTCCGAAAAAGTTCTTTCATCAGTGCTATTTTTTAGGATGCCTGATCACCAAATCTTAATGGGGCTTGTCCAGAAAAAACTCACACGCCTACCAATTTCATGTTAGTACTTTGAAGAAGGTTTGATCTCTGTAGCAGATTCCAAAGCCCTTGCTTTGAGGATATCAGACATCTCATGAATATCCCACCACAGATAAAGAGAGGCAGGAAGCATAGTTTTTCTCATCCTGTTTTATAGTTAAGGAAACTGAGACTAGAGGGGTGATGTGAGCTGCTCAAAACAGGACACAGACAATGAAGAGAAGATCAGGAAAGAACAGGTACACATTAGCATCCTCCCTGGGGATTGCGCTGCTGTTAACTGATAAGCTTAACGAGTACCTGATGTTCTGCTTCACAAGAGGCGAACTACAACACAAATCAGCGCAATACAAAAAGTGCCTGTTTTTGGAGGAGGATGTTAAATGGGCCTTCCCCATTTTTGACATGCAGTGGGAGATACTGTGGCTGCTGTGTTGGGGTGCGCCACTCAGGCCCCCTTCAGGACCAAGGCACTCAGTCCCCCAGCTTCCTTCACAGCAGCATCCTTCTCTGGTGACTCCTTTGGATGGAGGGAGCTTCCTTGTTCAAGTTTACGTCTCCTCCATGGGGACAGCCTGCAGCCACGGCTGGTGGATGCAGGTGTACAGAGACCTGTTTCTGTGGCCTTTGTGTAGGAAAAATCCAGTTTGAGAGCTCCTTGGGAGATCAGCTGAGAGATGATACAACTGCACAGAAATATGACTCCCTTTGCCCGATCCTGCTCTTTCACTTCTTTTTCTAAAATTTAATTCACTTTTTAAAATTGGGCATATTTATAATGTGCAACATGTTGATATGATGTATGTATACACTGTGGAATGACTAAATCAAGCAAATCAACATATGCATCATCTTACACACTTATCTTTCTTTGTAGTGGAAACATTTAAATTCTACTCCACAATTTGCATGTATACAATACGTTGTGGCCAGGTATCATGGCATACATCTATAATCCCAGCACTTTGAGAGGCTGAGGCAGAAGGATCATTTGAGCCTAGAAGTTTGAGACCAGCTTAGGCAACATAGTGAGACCCATCTCTACAAAATATTTAGTACACTGTTATTAACTATAATCACTGTGTTGTACAAAAGATCTTCTGAACTTATACTTCCTGTCTAACTGAAATTTTGTATCCTTTGACCAACATCTCCCCATTCTTCCCCTCCTGTTTTAGAATCCAAATGTCAGTGAGCTCATGCAGTATTTGTCTTTCTGTGGCTGGCTTATTTCACTTAGAATACTGTCCTCCAGGTTTACCCATGTTGTTGCAGATGACAAGATTTCCTTCTTTTTTAAGGCTAAATTGTAATCTGTTGTGTATAATATCACATTTTCTTTACCCATTTATCCATTGATGGACACTTAGGTTGATTCTATGTCTTGGCTATTGTGAATAATGCTGCAGTGAACATGGGAATGCAGTATCTTTTCTACAAACCAATTTCATTTCCTTTGATTATATACCCAAACGTGGAATTCCTGGGTCATATCGTAGCTCTATTTTTAATATTTTCAGGGAATTATGTATTGTTTTTTCATAATGGCTGCATTAATTTACATTCCCACCAACCATGTGCCAATATTCCCTTTTTCCCACATCCTCTTCAACATTTGATATCTCCTGTCTTTTTGATAATAACTGTTCTAACAGGTGTGAAGTAATATCTCATTGTGGTTTTATTTTGCATTTCCTTGATGATTAGTGATGTTGAATATTTAAAAAATATACTTGGCCATTTGTATAGAAATGTCTTCTCAGGTTCTTTGCCAATTTTTAAATTGGGTTTTTTGTTTTCTTGCTACTGAGTTGTTTGAGTTCCTTATGTATTTTGGATATTAACCCCTTATCAGATGTGTGATTTACAAATATTGCCTCTGTTCTGTGGATTGTCTGTTCACTCTGTTGGTTGTTTCTTTTGCTGTGCAGAAGTCTTTTCATTTTACGCAATCCCGTTTGACTATTTTTGGTTTGTTACCTGCGCTTTTGGGTTCATATCCAAAAAAATCTTTGCCTAGACCAAAGTTATGGGGATTTCCCTCTGTGTTTCTCCTTTACTTCCTTATATGAGTCATTCCCCAATAAATATCCTTATTGAAAATCTTTAATTCAGGGTCTATTTCCTAGGGGCTCAAACCCCACAGAGGTGCCAATGAGGTGGGCACTGCCCACTCCCAAAAAGGAGTTTTCTCCATTACCAAGTCAAGAGAGGAGGAGCTTCAAACAATTACAGAGACGACACTGGATGTTGGAGACTGTAGAGGCTGAAACCTAACTTACAATTGGAAAAAGCTTACACGTGGGAAGCTTTCTGCGGTTGTCCCAGATGGCTGTGCAAGGATATAGGAGTGGGAATGAGCTGCAGATGTAGTGCCCTGGGAAATGAGACAGATTTTGGATATCTTGAAAGGTTCTTCACCCAAAATGCTGGCCTTGAGGGGTGAGGTGACCCCTCCCTTGTGGATTACCCGTGCCAGGAGCTTAAGGCATCATTCTATTGGTGAGTTCGAAGAGGCAACATCCGTGCCAGCAATCTGCAGATGGGAGATCTCACCTCTGGCATTGAGGGTCTTTGAAAAATCTCCTAAAATGCCCCCACAGGACAAAGGAGCCAATAATAGGGTGTTTGCCATGACTAAGGGAATTAAAAAATCCAGAAAAGACCAGAGATAGCACCAGGCCTGGTAACCAGGCGTAAAAGACACTTTGACTTTCTTCGCTTCTCTCATTGCTCTTCTCTCTTTCCCACCATCAGAAGAACCAGTGGCAACGTGGTCCATGGGAGGAAGAAACAAAAAGCCTGTGAGAACAGTTAAGTAGAAGGCAAAACAAACAAACAAAAACCTCAAACCTTCCAAAGACTTTCGCACCGTGGATTTTCTCTCTGGTCTCTAATACAGTGGTCTGGGGAGAAAAGTTTTAAATTGGATGACAGATTTAAGTTTCGGCATTCAAATGGAGGGGCCATTTTTGCTCCTGAACATGAGGATGCTTGTTAATTCCTGAGACTGGCTGAGAAAGTGCTGGCATCTCCCTGGGATTTTATTCAGGGACAGAGAGGTATTGTTTGGCTGGGCAAGTATAGAAGAGATCAGATGAAAAGGGTAACATTTGTTTTCTTCTTGCACCATGCTAAGTCCAGTTCATTCAATAAATAGGTTACACTTAGCTTTCTTTTTTATTAATTTCCTGCTGAGATCTTACTGAGAGCAGAAGGCAGCATGTAAATCTTTTGATCTGGAAAGTTTTTAAATTTTTTGTTTTTGTTTTTGTTTGAGACAAAGTCTTACTCTGTTGCCCAGGCTGGAGTCCAGTGGTAAGATCATGGCTCACTGTAGCCTCAACATTTCTGGGCTCAGGTGATCTTGTCACTTCACTCTCCCAAGTAGCTGGGACTACAAGCATGCGCCGCCACACCCAGCTAATTTTTGTATTTTTTTTTTTTTTTTGCAGAGAAAATGACCCCCTTTGTTGCCAGGCTGGGCTGGTCTTGAACTCCTGGGCTCAAGTGATCTGCCTGCTTTGCCCTCCCAAAGTGCTGGGATTACAGACATGAGCTACCACACCTGGCCTGGAAGGTTTTCTTAGAGCAGTGTTTCCCCAAGTGTGTTCCATATTGAGTATTAATAATGAGTATTAATTGAAAAGTGTTCTCTGGGGCCAAATAATCTGGGAACCACTGTGCTAAATAAAATTCAGTGGTATTCTTTCTTTCTTTTTTTTTTTTTTGAGATGCAGTCTTGCTCTGTTGCCTAGGCTGGAGTGCAGTGGTGCGATCTCGGCCCACTGCAAGCTCCACCTCCCGGGTTCATGCCATTCTCCTGCCTCAGCCTCCTGAGTAGCTGGGACTATTGGTGCCTGCTACCAGGCTCAGTTAATTTTTTTTTTTTTAGTAGAGACAGGGTTTCACCATGTTAGCCAGGATGGTCTTGATCTCCTGACCTCGTGATTCGCCTGCCTCGGCCTCCCAAAGTGCTGGGATTACAGGCGTGAGCCACAGCGCCTGGCCCAGTTCAGTGGTATTCTTATTGCAGGCCTTCTCAGAGCTTTTAAAATAATAACATGCACTGTGATTCTAAGATAGGATTCTCAACAGAAACTTATTTGATAGCTAAATCATTTATCTGGTGAATGTCTTTTAGGCCCATTGTTTCTGGAAACACTTAGGAGTAGATACATTTTAGGATCATTCTCTTTCCTGTACTGCTAGGTTAGAGCAGTGCTTTCTGGTAACAATTGTGTTGCAGTATAATATGTTGAGACATTGACTTAGTCAGTTTGGTCTGCTGTAACAAAAATACCATAGACTTAAATAAAGACTATTTATGTCTCACAGTGGAGACTGGAAAGTCCAAGATCAAAGTGCTGGAAGATTCTGTGTCTGGTGAGGGCTTGCTTCACAGTTCCTGGATGGCCGTCTTTTCATGGTGGCCGTGTCCTCACAGGGTGGAAACAGACCTCCAGGCCATTCACCCCTTTATAAGGAAACCAGTCCCATTATCTGGGCTCCAGCATAATGACCTAATTATCTCTCAAGGGTTCCACTTGCATATGCTATCACATTGGGAATTAGGTTTCAACATATAGACTTTGGGAGGACATAAACATTAAGTCCACAGTAAATATTAACTGAGAGTTTCAGCTTTATCAGCCTAGACACTCCATGTAGCAATTTTAGGTCAGGTTTTTTTTTTTTTTTTTGATGAAGTCTTGTACTGTTGCCCAGGCTGGAGTGCAGTGGCATGATCTCAGCTCACTGCAACCTCTGACTCCTGGGTTCAAGTGATTCTCCTGCCTCAGCCTCCTGAGAAGCTGGGATTACAGGTGCCTGCCACCACTCCCGGCTAATTTTTTTGTATTTTTAGTAGGGACAGAGTTTCACCATGTTGGTCAGGCTGGTCCTGAACTCCTGACCTCAGGTGATCCACCTGCCTTGGCATCCCAGAGTGCTGGGATTACAGCCATGAGCCACCGTGCCCGGCCTGGATCTGCTCTTAACTCACCAGCCTGGGCTTGGGGGCTTCCTCTAGGCAGGGCTGCCGTTCATGTTCTCAAGGTGTGCACTGCAGAGGATTCCTGGAAACATGGGTGGGAGGGGCGCCACTGGAGCTGGGCAATGCATAGCCCATTTCCCCGTAAGGCTGTCCTGTGGGGCTCCTTCTGGAAACTGAGCAAGTCTGCTTGCTCTTCAACCACTGAACCTGTTTAGGGATTCTCTGAGCCCTCCACCAACCTCTGTGCCATCTTCTCCTCTTCTGATCTTCTTCCTGGAGTATAGGAAGAAGTCTAGGTTCTGGAGTATAGTCATGTGGCCTTTTAGTACAGACTTATTTGGGGTGGGGGGAGTGGCTTAAGGCATTAAGCAGTTTGTTACAGGGCTCCAAATCTTCTAGATTCAGGCAAGGACAGAGACGACCCTCAAAGAAAGTTGAGCATGGATGAGAACACTCTGTCATTGAGACACAGAGCCTGGAGGAGAAAATATCACATGGCTAGAAAATTCTTTTCAAGGTTCAACTTATTATTTCCTCAATCCCACACATGTAACTTTTGCCCTTGCTGTAGAAATCCTACTGATTTATAATAAGCCTCTGCTCATGGAAGGGAAATGAGAGCGCAGAGCACACGGCTGAGTTATTGTGCTTGTTGATAACATTTGGTGCAGCTTGGGAAATTATTGCGGAAAGCTTGCTGCTTTGGGGAACTTCCCAGAAGCCAGAGCTTGGGGTCTCACTTCCTCTGAGGTGCTCGGGTGCTCCCAGAGCTGCCAGGAGCCCTAGGTTGAAGAAATTATGGCGTGATTTAGAGGAGTTAAAAAAATTATCCCACGTGCATCTCAACAAAAGAACAGGGTACTTACAAGGCAAGCAACATCCCTTTGCCTTAGATTTTGCTCCAACACAGAACCATCATCTTCAGAAGCTTAAATGAACAAGGTCATGACCCTAGAATTCTGTATTCGGCTAAATTGTCATTGATGTGTGAAGCCATAAAAACAAGCAAACAAACAAACAAAAACACTTAGGGAAACGCAATGGTGTAGAAAGTATGCCGCTTTCTTATGCTTCCTGGAAACCGTTCTAAGATGTATTTCACCTGACTCATAGATAAATCAAGGATTCAAAAGCCGATGATGATATTGTATGCTGCAAAGAATATCTCATTATGTTCCAAAGAGTACAAATGGCACAAGCCACATTTTCTGACTGGGATATGATAGAATGAAACAATTCTAAAAACCTGTAAAATGGAATAAGAAATAATTTTCAGAAAGGACTATGGAAGGAAAAAGAAATAAAAATTCAATTATAAATATGTTTAGAAAATGAGAAATTTGATACAATGGAAACATTTCATAATTTAATCATTATCATTTCATTTGTGAATGGGAAGTTATTAACTAGGGTAACTCTTGTGCCAGAGGAAAGCACAGGATCAGGACAGGAGTCTGCAGCCTCCCCTGAGGAAAGGGCCCCCCACCAAGAGAAGCTTCATCACCTGAACTGCCCCGCAACCGGAAGCCTTCAGGGAGGGTAGAGGAACTCATTTGATAGGAGGTGGCTGAGGAGGAAGAAAAAGAACATTAGGAATGTCTCCCCTGAGGGGAAAGAGACAAACTGGAATCAAAGGCAACAGCAAGATAGAGCCAAAGAAATGCCAGCGGGCCTTGAGATTCAAAGACTCCATCTCCAAATCCCTATGCTGGGCGAACTCACCTGAATGGTAAGTGACCTTCCAAGAAGCAGACCCACCTGGTGGAGCAGCTGAATTGGCCCTTGGCTGCTGCCTACGCCATCTGCTAAAGGACATTGCCAAAGTCTACCTGAAGTCCCTTTGGAGCACCTCTGACCCATACGTGAGTCTAAGGGTAGGAAGCCCAGGGGAGAGTATGAAATGCTGCTACAGAGGCCCCAGGTCTTTGCCAGTCCTCTCCTGGCAGGTTGCTGTCTGCAGCTCTGCCTGCTTTCACCAGCATCTCATCCCAAAGCTCACTGGGCAGGGGCCACATGTCTGCCCTACACCACGTTATCCCTTTCCTCACCCTGCACCCACAAGACTGTGCTAATCTGGCAGTGGTTACGGTACGCAAGGCTGGCAAGAGCCCCTACAGGGAGGCTTGGGCAGTCTTGCAAGATGAAATACTGAGGCTGATTGATGCTCAGAATGTGGCCATGTCTCCCAAGGGAAGTGCTGCTGCCTGCAGGGTCACCCAGGGAGGAGAGCACCCTGGCCTCCTGAGACACACTCACACAGGTGGAGCTCCTAGTTGCACCAGATATGCCAGCTGTAGAAGTGCATGGTCTCTGGGCACATGAGGCCAGAGCCCCAGCCCCAATCTACCCTGCCACTGCTGTTGCTGTTGCTGTAGCAGCCTGGTGGGGGGGGGGGCCTTATGGGTAGGCCTGCTGGAATGTGGACTTCGGGCATGGAGGGACCGCCCCCCGACCAAATACCTATTGCATCTTCCTCTGGGCCTGTATTCTCATTGTTTTGCTCAACTGCAGCCTCACACCCTGACCTTGACCTGTCAAATGTCAGCCAGAGAGTGAATTTTCTACACCAATCTGTCCTTTAAATTCTTCAGGACCTGCTCACTTCCCCTTTGGATAATGTCCAAATGCCTTAAGAAGACACTACAGGATTGAATACTTCTTTGCCAGGCTTATTTTGCTCCTTTTTTCTTTCAAACTCCATTCTCCAGCCTCTCTGAATGACTTGGTGTTTCTCTCTTTAGGCTGTTGCTCTCATACTCTTCTCATTTTCTCATCAGACATCTCTAGCCCTCTTTATCGGGGTAAGTAGCACCATCTCATGCTACAGGTCTCTGCTGAGGCATGGTTCAAGCTGCAAAGCCTTCCCCGGTTCCCGAAACCTGGCTCAGATGCCCCTTCTGAGCTCTGGAAGCATATTCTACCTCCCCTATCTCAGCAGATACCACATTAAATTGTATTTTCTTATTTTCTGGTTACACCGTTCCCCCTCAAGCATAAATTATACTTAGGCAAAAGCTTTCTTCTAATTGTTTTGTTGTTGTTGTTGTTGCTTATTTACTTGTTTAGATCCTGCTGCCTATTCATATATCTGGCACACAACTGTTGTTCAACAAATAGTTGCAGAATCACAGGATAAATGGCAGATGCACTGCAGTCCTTCTGGCTCCTGCACTTGCCACAGGAGAGGCAGTACTTTGGAGATTGCCCATCTCCTGTGGGCTCCAGAACCCTCATGTGAGGGAGCTGGCTCCATAGAGAGTTCACACTTACCTGGGTAAGATTTGTTCTGGGACCTCCAGAGGCAAGTATGGAGAGGGGAGGGTACGTAAGTGGCAGCAATGTCCTCTAGGTGAACCCTACTTTGCAGAGTTTCTTAGTGTGGCTGCACCCACATCCAAATTCCTTTGCTGTATAATTGAAATGCACAGCTGGGCCATTCTCAAAATAACAGAGGCTCCCCCAAGGAGTTTGTATTTCTGAACTCGACAAGATCCAGAGGGACCGAACAGAACATTGAAAGATTTGCCTCCTTTTGTTTCTGTTTGTGTCAGAACTCCAAGGTGGTGGGAAATTTGGACTGTGCCAAGGGAAATCCAGGTTGGAGAAATTAAACCCTGCCATGTTTTAAGTTACACATGCCCAGCAAATACTCGAAGAAATGGGTAACAGAGAATCTTAGCATTTTATCAATTTCCATTCCCCCACACCCCTAGGACACACAGCTTAATTACATTTCTGTCCTTGCAGGTCTGTGAGCGTTTTGGCAAGTGGAAGGTGGATGGCAGTAATGTGTGTCATTTCCAGGCCTGGCACCTAAATACCTCCTCTGTGCATTCCACGGTGGCTCATTCTTGCCTTGTTGGCCAGCCAGATGCAGAAGATCCAGCATAGAGTTCCAAAGCCTCCAGGACTTCAAGGCATCTAGGAGATAGAGGAGCAACTAAATGCAGGGTGCCTGGGCCCCTGGAGGACTGCATCGAGCAGAACAACTCTTCCTCATCCCCTTTTTCTGCTGATTCCGTGTGATGTGAGCAAGAAAAAACCTTTGCTGTATTAAGCCACTGAGGCTGGCAGTGGGGGTGGGTGGGGGGTTATTTGTGAAAGCACTAAGCCTGCTCTGACTCAACAGCCTCCTAGCCTCTGTCCTCCCCAGGTTATCGCTCCTGTCCTAGCTTCCTGAATTTCCAATTATATTCTAGGTACTTACAATACAAGGGTAAGAGCAGAGTCCCTTGTACAGGAGAGTTGCAGATACTGGAAGTTCAAGGACAAAGGAGAGGTCTTGAATGTTTGCTAGCCACATTGCTCCTCTGTGACTGTGATGTGCCAAGGCCTGCAGGAATTTTCTCCCCAGAGCGTGGCTTCAGTATGCATCAGCATGGCTGCATGATACCTGTTATTTCTACATGGGCTGGCCTCTAAAGGAGAACAAAGCTCTGCAGTGGCTGGACCCTCCCATTCCTGCCGAAGCCACATGTCCTTGCACATCTGAGCGCTAGAGACCATGAGTAGGGGACAAGCCCAACCCCTGTTCTGGAACACTGACTACTGTCTAAGCCACAAAGAGAGTAACAGGTTCTTCTACACTGTGCTGAAGAATTTCTGCTTGAGAGTCAGAGAGATGTGGGCTTGAAGCCCTACTGTGGTATTTCAGTGACTTTGGGAAACCTTAATATCTCTAAGTGCCATTTACACACACACACAGACACACACACACACGTACACCTTTATAGATCTCACTCTATATACAGATAGAAATATCTATGTAGACTTCTATATAGAGACAGAAAAATTAAGATACTTGTTGCACAGTCCTCAGTATTGTGCCTAATACACAATATGCCCTAAATACATGATAGCTTTGTCCGTGGTAAGAACTGCAATAATAACAAGCACTCACTGACTGCTCCTGCCAGGCTTTACCTTAACTCATTTAACCCTTACAACAAGCGTATGAATTAAGGTCTATTATTAGCTCCATCTTATAGATGGCGAAACAGAAGCAGAGTAGTGTCCACGCTACGGGTCATACGGTTAGATACAGCTAGAGTGTCTGAGCAGACACTCCAGCTCACACAATTAAGAGTCCCTACTCTTGACTGTTAGGTCAAGAAGATGATGAGGAGTAGAAGGGTAATCATGTTGATGATGCCATCCTCTGGTTTCCTCAGCTTTTCTATGGAGCCCTTTGCCCACAGGAAAATTTAACTATTCTGTGTCCTTTCCTTTCTCTCTGGCTTCCATGGCTCCTACCGTGGGCAGCTGAAGGGTCTTCAGATGCAAGGGAGGGGGCCCGTTTGGCTCAGCCCAGTGTCTGGCACTGGTAGCCCTGCACGTTCCAGCAGTGGCACCAAGGACCCGGCGTGGGCAGAAGCATGCAGGCTGGAGCTGCCCTCTAGGGGCACTGCTTCTCCTGCCCTCATCACTCCACTTCTCCTGTTAGAAAATGCCTGAGGAGGTGCCACTCCTGCGGGGCTCTTTTGAAGGGGCTGGAAGTCTTCTCTGTTACCACCTTTACCTACCTGTCATCTGTGAATGTGACTGGAGAGGCCAAGGCTTTCTTTGACTTCTGCCACTGCCCATGGTTCATGGCCCTCTCACCCTGCTTCTCTCGTAAGCAGTGCCAGCAACTTGACATTCTGAGTGAAGCCTTGCTAGGGCCCATCCAGCACTTCTAATGGTGCTGTTACCTGGCGTCTTTATCATGATCCCTGCCCTCAGTGAAGGCCACTTTGCAAGTGGAAGGTGGACCCTGATGCTGGACAGATGATGGTCAGCTTCAGTAGGCTTTGGCCTGTCAGTCCATCCCAGGAGGCCGGGGGTGTCCATCTGGGATTGTGGTATTGTCTCTGTCTCAGCATCACCCGCACATGCTGTGGAGACAGCTGCCTCCTGGGGGATTAGCTATTACCCTTCCTTAGTGCCATGGTCAGTCCAGCTGGGAGGCTGGTGCTGGAGCAGCATATGCCAGGGGCCCCAGGTAGCTGTAACCACTGCTAGGAACTGAGTTGAGTCCCCTCAACATCTGTAAGTTAAAACCCTAACCCCCTGGCTGGGCGCAGTGGCTCACGCCTGTAATCCCAGCTACTTGAGAGACTGGGAGGTGGAGGCGGTAGATCACCTGAGATCAGGAGTTCGAGACCAACCTGGCCAACATGGGGAAACCCCGTCTGTACTAAAAATACAAAAAATTAGCCGGGCATGGTGGCACGTGCCTATAATCCCAGCTACTTGAGAGACTGAGGCAGGAGAATCTCTTGAACCTAGGAGGCAGAGGTTGCAGTGAGCTGAGATCATGCCATTGCACTCCAGTCTGGGCAACAAGAACAAAACTCCATCTCAAAAAAACACACACAAAAAAACAAAAAACAAAAACAAAAACAAAGCAAAACAAACAAAGAAAAAAAACCCTAAACCCCAGTGTGACTGTATTTGGAGATAGGGCTTTTATGGAAGTAATTAAAGTTAAATGAGGTTATAGGATAGGGGCCTAATCCAATAGGATTAGTGGCCTTATTAGAAGAAGAGATACCAGACTTCTTTCTCTCTCTCTCTCTCTCTCTCTCTCTCTCTCTCTCTCTCTCTCCCTCCCCATGCACAGTATGGAAGAAAGGCCATGTGAGCACAGTGAGAAGGTGGCCATCTGTAAGCCAGGAAGAGAGCTCTCATCAGAACCTGACCATGCTGACACTCTGATCTTGACCTTCCAGCCTCCAGAACTGTGAGAAATAAATATTTGTGGTTTAAGCCATCTACTCCATGGTATTTTGTTATGACAGTCCAGGTTGACTAAGACAGCCATCTTCATCTGCATCAGAAATTTAGTGTTTTTTCACATGTGGGCCTTATGGTAAGAGCTTCACTATTCTGACCTTATTTATTTCCAACCCTTGGTCCCAGGCTTATCTGCTGATACCAAGAGCCTCTCTGCTGTGCCTGTCACTGTGCATGAACCTTGCTTTCTGCTGCATATGCCTTTGTGCTCACACTGAAAGTGAGCCACTGAAACTTCTACTGAGCTAGCCCTCATCTCCACTTCTATGACCAATGGCAGAAGCATAAATTCTACACTGTCAGTGGCATTTGAGACTCCTCTGAATGCATTTTCACGTATTATTGAGCATTGGCTATTTGTGCAGACATTGTTGTTGCTCCCAGTGAGGCAGCCATGAATGAGAGGAATGAGGTCTTCAATTTCATAGAATCTATGTTCTAGTGAGGGGGACACACAGGCACGTGCACACAAACATGTGAACAGGATAACCTGAGTAGTGTTAAGTGCTAATAAGAAAAAGAATTCAGGTTGTCGGATAAGCTTTCCCTAAAGAGGTGACATTTGAGTTATCATCTGAATAAAAGGAAGGTGTCAGCTGAGCCAGAGTCTGGAGAAAATGGTCTGGGGGAGGGAATAGCAACTGCAAATCCTCAAAGGTGGAAATGAGCTGGAGAAGCTTTGGGCTGACCTCAGCTATGGTGTCAGCAGGGATCCGACTGTGCTCCTGCAGGATCTGGGATTGAAGACTTGATCTGCTAGCTCCAGCTGCTGCCAACCTTTCACAATGGATGCTGAGTAACGACAGCCTCTCCCAACCTAGGCTCTGTGGAGGCTAAGATTCGAAGTGCAAGGATAGGAACCCCGCAGCTGTCACAGGCATTGGGCTCAAATACATGGCCTCAGTCTGATCCTGTGTTCCTTCTAGGGCTCTGAAAGATATCTGCTCAAAGAGATGATGAGATAGGATAACTTCAAAGAAATGGAAGAACTAACTAGTCTCATCTCTGAGGAGACCATTAATGAGTTGGGTTATCACTTCTTGTCTTTGATATTGATCAATATCAATATCTGGAGCATGCAGAGCCAAAGGTGAGAGTTGAGACCATGCCTCTAAGGAATTTCCATGAATACTTGAGTTTTTCAAAGCATGAAGTGGACAGTCTCTGTCTCCTGGCTTCAGCTAGCTTCATATACTGTGTTCAGAGGGCTCACTGGGAGGGGGCCTCTGAGCCAAGGAGGGACCCATCTTGCATTGCCTTATATTTCAGAAGACATTATAGAAGGTGATGGAGAAGCTGAAGACACTTGTTCTCCCCACTTTGATATCTGTTTCACCAGAATGACATGGGCCACAGGGGACCTGCAGGAGCTTTGCCCCACCTCCCTCGCAGCTAATCTCTAGCAGGACAGATTTTTTCCTGTCTGGCTCCCTGCTTCCTCACTTAGGTCCATCTGCCTGGAAGAACAGCATTGCTGTCCTGAGCCCAGGCAAGATCTGAGCATCACCATCTTCCTTTGGTTTCCTGTGAACCAAACACCACTGAGGAGTTTTAGAGAGGCAGGTTTGAATTTCATCTCTGTAAGTAACTGCGACTTTGAGCATGTCACTAAATTTCTCAGAACCTCAGTGTTTTTTTTTCCTTTTTTTATGTCAATTAGGTTGCTATGAGGATTCCAAGGAATTGAGTTACCTAACGTGTGTAATCCACGTAGCGCTGAGCCTCGCACAGAGGAGACTAGATGTCCAGGTCTTTTCAACACTCTGCTTGCACTGCTGAGACAGGCCACTGCCATGACACCTGGCCCTCCCTGCTAACAGCTGAGAACATCTTCAGTTTCCCTTAAAAGAACCATCAGCCTGATCAGAATGCGGATCACCTACATCCCGTGGATTTGATGATGGGCCACCCTGGCTGTTTCCTACAGAACACCAGACTCATGTCTCCCTCCTCACTGCTTGGTACTTGCTGCTTGCTGTCTGAGGAGAATTCTGCTGCCAAATAAGGTGGCTTTCCTGACAGCTCAGTCCTTGACTTGGGGTCAGAAACCTCTGGATCCTACCCTTCAATCCAAGGTGAAGCTGGGGCTGAAAGTTAGTGGGATCATGGCCCAGCATGCCTCTTCTGAGGCCCATGGCTATCACTAGTGCATGGGGCTGCCTAAATATCAGGGGAGCTAGCTTTCCCCCATTGTCTGAGAAGATCAGAATGAGCCTGTCGCCTATGGTGACATCCAGGGCTGGCAATTATCCAACACAGTGCCCATCTACCCTCAACTTTAATACAGAAATCAGGTGTGTTGTGAAAGGGCTTGAAAAGGCTTTAATTTTCTCAGCCGTCTAAGGCTCCGTGCTGATTGAAGTGTCCCTGGTATAAAAGCAGTGTCCATCATGTGTTTTGCTGAATATAACACTTAGCCCAGCTGTGCAATCTTCCCTGACAGTTTCACAATGGGGCTCAATCAAGGCTCAGAAGTTCTCCTCCCACCCGCTCAGACCACCTCCCCCTCCCCTCTCTCTGGGAGAAAGAACAAGTGCATTGTTGGGTGTTTCTCTGATGCTTATCATTGGACCACAGGAGGTATCTGCAGATGCCTGTGACCCTTGAGGCACTGCTCCTTAACCTCGCAACCCAGTTTTCTTGGAAGAAGGGTTAATAGACCATCACGTTCTCCACTCAGTTTCCCCTTCTAGCAACTGAAGCAGCAAAGCTGTTCCTTTGACAGATTTGGAAATTTCTGCTTAAACTGCCAACCTGTGAGAGGTTGAGGTCTATTAAGTCTTTCAGCTAGTCCCAGAGCTGAGTAAGCTGGGACTCAGCTCCACAGGTATTAACTGGCAATCTGAACTTAAATGCCCCACTTAGATAAACAGCTCCATAGAGGCAGGCTTGCTTTGCAGGCTGCCACAAGTAAATCAAGGAAGCACTGAGCTGGCATACGTTTCGGACCTCCCTCAGTGGTGTTTGGGGAGTCACCAAAGGAAGTGCTTAAAAGAAAAGAGGTTTCACAATGGATCCAGGTGGGCAAATTTTGTTGTTGGGATGTTTTACTTTCTGCAAGAGTTGTCACAACTTTGGTGGCTTTGCTGCAAGGCAGGTCACTGTGCAGCTAGAGGAAGCTGGTATGGGGACTTGGAGGACTAACTGAACTTCAGGGCAGTTATGTGAAGTGGGTGTAGTCAATTGTCCACTCTAGAGACATGCAAAGGCATGGGAGGACTCTGGCCCCACCTTGCGAAAGCATCCAGGTCAGATGGTGTGTCTGGTACATGCAAGATGCCAGCCAGGAGTTGAAGTGGGGTGGGGTCCAGCTCACACAGGTGAATAGGTGTTAATTTCTCAGTGGGATGTAGAAGTTCAAGACATGAGGGCAGTTGTCCCAAGCTGGGTTGCTGGACACATAATCAAATGGACTGAATCCTCAAGGTGTGGAGCCGCTCTGGAACACGGGGGCTCACAGAACCCAGAGCCCCTAAGGCTGGTGAAGTCCAGCTTCCTGATAAGTAGGTGTCTTGAAGAGCATTCACCAGGAGGTTTTGTGAGTCTGATGCTGCAGGCCAAAGAGGGTCTGGGTAGGTTGAGTCTGGCAAAAGCGAAAGCTGTCTTTGTTTTACAGAAAAAATATATAGTGTCCAGTTGGTACTTCCTTGGAGAATAATCTCATACCTTCATGATTAATGTGATGACAGCAATTTACATGTGTTACTAGCATCCAGAAATTGGTTTGCAGTATAGATAATTAGTCCTTAGAGGCTAATGTTGTTTCTTACCATTCACTTTCCTTTTTACATTTTGGCTGTGTCCTGGGGTCATGCCTAACTCTACTGCCTGCAGTGTCTTGGTATTAAATGTGCCTCTTTCTCCTCTATTTTGTCTTTTATTTTTACTCTGTGTTCTGGTTATTATTGAAGCATAACAAACTACCTCAAAACTCAGTGACTTAACTATTTACAATAGCAAAGACTTGGAATCAACCCAAATGTCCATCAGTGACAGACTGGATTAAGAAAATGTGGCACATATACACCATGGAATACTATGCAGCCATAAAAAAGGATGAGTTTGTGTCCTTTGTAGGGACATGGATGCAGCTGGAAACCATCATTCTTAGCAAACTATCACAAGAACAGAAGGCCAAACACCGCACGTTCTCACTCATAGGTGGGAACTGAACAATGAGATCACTTGGACTCGGGAAGGGAAACTTCACACACCGGGGCCTATCATGGGGAGGGGGGAGGGGGGAGGGATTGCATTGGGAGTTATACCTGATGTAAATGACGAGTTGATGGGTGCTGACGAGTTGATGGGTGCAGCACAGCAACATGGCACAAGTATACATATGTAACAAACCTGCACGTTATGCACATGAACCCTAGAACTTAAAGTATAATAATAATAATAATAATAAAAAGAAAAAAGAAAAAAAAACTCAGTGACTTAAAATGACAACAATTTACATATGTGTAGTATACTATAAGAGACATATCGTGACTATAAGATTAATGAAAGCCATAAGACCCTTGCAAATGTCTTGTAGGGCGTACCCTATGTGTCACTTAGCAGTGTCATGCAGCCTGGTCTGGAGATTTCCAGGAGGCAAGACCACCTCAGCACAGATCCAACTATCATGAACCTTAAAACAGTTTCCCCTTACAAGAACAGCTTAGATTCCCTTTATGAAAGAAATAACCTGGTAACTGACTTGGATTGAACAGAGGTATAAGAAATAGGGAAAAATCTCCCAAACTCTGAAATTGGTTTTTATACAGAGAATCTCTCAGTCTGGAGGTCCTTGGACCCTTGACTGTATCTAGCCTGTGCCACTGGCCTGTTCCTGCCATTTATGCTGTGAGAACACTGCCAGCGTAAACTGTGTGAACATCAGACGCTGCCTAAGACTCATCTTTGTTGTGAATGAGACCCAAGGGGAAAAGTCACCCTGAGAAAGCTGGTTAACTGGGACCACCTGAGGCCCCTAAACAAATGTGACAAATGGGAATTCAGAGAGGATGCAGCCTGCATGGGTTTTCTTTGCTCCATGATATCTAAGGTCTCAGTTGGAAAGACTTGAATAGTTGGGAGGGGGGTGGTTAGAATGGTGGGGGCTGGAATTGTCTGGAAAGCTCTCCACTCACATGTCTGACACCTGGGCTGAAATGGCTGGAGGCTGGGCTCAGCTGGGGCTCTCATCTGCTGTGCCCATGTGAGGCCCATCCAGTGTGGCATCTCAGGACACCAGGAATAAATGCTTGAGCACAGACACTATGGCCTAGCCTTGGAAGTCACCCTGCACCCCTGCTGCCATAATCTGTTGGTTGAAGTGGTCACAGGCCTGCAATTTCAAGGGAAGTGAATATAGGAAGGAATATCCCAGAATTTGTAGCCATAGTTCAAAACCACAGTGCCCCTGGAGTTTGCTTCATTGTTGTTCCTCCTAACACTTTACCTGCTTTCTTTCCTCTCATCCTGCTCAAGCAGACTGCTTCCCTACTCGGGAAGAACACTGGATCTTGTCTGTCTGAGCCTCGATGCTCATCTTTAGTTTATTCTGGCTGCATGGTTGCAAGGATGGGGTTATTCTTTATCTACCCCTCAGGAAAACCTGCCATTGGGCTGGGCTTGTAGCAATGACACCAGAAAAATCATGCCTAAGGAAGCATTTTTCATGGTGTTTCTAAGATGCTCTGGTTCCTTCTCTTCTCCCAGTGGTTTTTATCAAGGGTCATTCTTTTATAGGAAATAGAGACTACAGAATAAATCATTAAGTCTTAAGTGTCTCAACTTTCCCTGCACTCCAACAGCTCTTCTCCATGCAAACCCATAAACTGAGAATTTTTTCCATTATCATAACATTTTTTTCTGATTGTTTGAAAGTGTGCTGGTCTAAGCTCCTAGACTAGATTTAGAATTAGTAGGGATAGGAGAACATGTGTCGCAGTTTGTTTATACCCATCCCACCAACCTCAGTGCCAGTAAAGCAGTCTGCCTCAACCTTTATATATACTAGAGATGGAGTCTCGCTCTGTCACCCAGGCTGGTATACAGTTGTACCATCCTAGCCGACTGTAGCTTTGAACTCGTAGGCTCAAGCGCTCTTCCTGCCTCAGCACCCCCAGAGTAGCTAGGATTACAGGCTAGCTATTCTTCCTGCACTCTGTAGAGTACAGTCCCCCCAGGGTATGGCAGGTAAGCCTGAATATAACCTTTCCAAATTAATTAATATCTATTATCTTCAACATGACCTTTCCAATTAATTCATATCTATTATCAACCAAAACCGGGCCAGGCGCAGTGGCTCACGCCTGTAATCCCAGCACTTTGGGAGACTGAGGCAGGCGGATCGCGAGGTCAGAAGATCAAGACCATCCTGGCTAACACGGTGAAACCCTGTCTCTACTAAAAACACAAAAAAATTAGCCGGGCGTGGTGGTGGGCGCCTGTTAGCCCCAGCCACTCGGGAGGCTGAGGCAGCAGAATGGTGTGAACCTGGGAGGCGGAGCTTGCAGTGAGCCAAGATCCCACCACTGCACTCCAGCCTGGACGACAGGGCGAGACTCCATCTAAAACAAACAAACAAAAAAACAAAAAAACACCAAAAAAACCAAAACCAAAACCAAAAAAACCCAACAAAAACTGAAGTTTTTGTTGTGTTTGTATGTTTGATTGGTCTGACAAAGTAAGTACACAGTATAGGTGGAAATGGGTGACTGAGAAGGAGGCCCTAAGTCTCTTTTCAAAAAGGGCGTTCACATGCAAAAGCAATGCAGATGGATGATTTATGGCATTATTTATGGGACACCTCCATGATTTTTGTCTGCTGTAGGAGGAAAGTAAAGTGCACTGGACTTGGTGTCAGAAGACGAGGGTGGAATCCCAACTCCGCCACTAATTAGCACCATGACCTTGGTAAATTATGTCCTGATTCTGAAGCCCAGTCTCCTTAGCTATAAAATGATAAGAACAGAGCCTATTATTTAGAATTGGGTTTAAATAGTGCCAGCTTTTTATGGTGAGAATTAAATAAAAGAATTTATATGAAAGTGTTTGTATAATGCAGTTATAAAGGCTTGTGATTTCATTAGTGGACTAAGTCAGGGTTTGTTAACTTAAGGAGCCAGACTGGTGATTTAAATGGCCCAAGAAGCTGGACCTAAAGAGAAGGAGAGTGGTGCAGGTGCCCTGTCAGAGGAGGGATGCTCCTACTCACCTGCTGCTGGCTGTTGCCAAGTTCAGGCCCAGGTGGACAGATTTGATTTTCTCCGAGAATCCAGAAATGTAGACTTTTGTGAGGACTCTTCTGATTTTGAAGATTTGTTATTCATTCACAAATGAATACATACACACACATAAAGAAAACAGACAAAATGCTCTGTAACTCTTCTTTGTCCTACACACTGCCAGTTTAAGATTTGGTTCAAAAGTGATGCTAAGGGCATAAAGATGGCATAAAATCATTCCTCCTGCTCCTCTCTGCTAAATACAACTACAACCCTGGAAACAGTGCAAGAAGAACCAAAAAAAGAGCTCTGGATAGAGGAAGGTGGGCTAGTTGGGGTATCCTGGACAGGAGGAACAACATAGTGGTGGGTATCTTGACACTCCCCACCCAATGGCAGACCGAGACACGGGCCAAGTGTCTCTCAACCCCTAACCTAACAACAGAAGGTGAGCCAGTTAGGGTCACTCACAAAATATCCTTAAGAAGGGCTAGAGGAATTTCTTCAAAAAGAAAGGAAATTATAAAGGAAATAATTTTGGAGTATTAAGAAGGAAGAAAGAACAATAGAAATAACAGATACTGTATATAGATAAATCAAATAGACTGCCCTCACAAGTTTGTAAGTCATATGCAAGATTGAAATTAAAATTACAACACTCATGCTCAAGACAATGATATTTAAAAGTGGGGTAGATGAAGTGATCTAAATGGAAGTAAGGTTTCCATACTTCAATTCAAGTGGCAAAACACTGATACCAGTAGACTGTGATAAGTCATAAGAGTATATTGTAACATACAGAACAACCACAACAAAACTATATACACCAATATACATGAAACACAATAAATGAGTCAAGAATGACTTCTAAAAAGTGTTCAAGCAACTCACAGAAAGGCCAGAACTGAAAAAGAGAGAATTAAAAATCAGAGGGCAAATAAGTATGTGAAAAGATATTCAGCATCATTAAACATCAGAGAAATTTAAATGGAAATCACAATGCACACCTATAGAATGCCTAAAATAAGAAATAGTGACCACGCTAAATGCTGATGAGGAAGAAGAGATGCTTGATCACTCATACATTGCTGGTGGGAATGTAAAATGTTACATCCACTCTGAAAACAGTTCCGCAGTTTTTTATAGAACTCAACAGGCAATTACCACATGACCTAACAATTGCACTTTGGGGCATTTATCTCAGAAAAATGAAAATGTATCTTGTACAAAAGCCTGTACATAAACATTTGTAATGACTTTATTTTAAATATCCCCAAATGCAAAACAATCAAGGTATTTTTCTATAGGTGAATGGTTAAATAAACTATGGTATGTTCATACTGTAGAATACTTCTGAACAACAAAAAGGATGTTATTATTGATGCATATACCAACCTGGATGAATCTCCAGGGAATTTTCCTCAGTGAAAAAGTGCCAATCCTTAAAGGTTGCAGGGGGCAGGTGTGAGAGAGGAGTAAAAGGACAACACAAGGAATACTAGTGGTGACAGAACTATTCGATTGGTTGACTGTGCTGGTGGATACACGAACTTAACACATGTGATAACATTTTGTAGAAATACATGCACACACACACACACACACAAGTAAAGCTGGGAAAATCTAAGTAAGATCAGTAGATTATATTAAAATGAATATTCTGGTTGTGATATTGTACTATAGTTTTGTAAGATGTTACCACTCCGGTACACTGAGTAAAGAGGGGATCTCTATTATTTCTTATATGCGTGCATGAATCTACAATTATCTAGAAATGAAAAGCTTAACTTAAGAAAATAAGTGGTGCTGAGTTAAAGGATGCAGAGCTGGACTCATTCATTTTCCCATATTTCTGTGAATACATCCAGGCCTAGAATCAAATCAAACTCTTTATCTAAAGGCAATGAAATTAGAATAAGTTAAAAATTGCCTTTGAACTGAGCCTCAATTATGACCTGTGATAAGGCTCAGATTTTGCAATAATGTAAATATCTTTTTTTCCATGCTGCTGGGAGATTGGAAAGTTTTTTCTCTTTTGATTTCTCACAAGTCAATTCAGTTATGCCTCCTTTGGAACTTGTGAGGTAGGACTCTATTTCTGAAAAACAAATTGTGCATTATCTGTCATCTCAAGATACCTTGGTTTGGACAAATTACAGGAGTGAGTCCCCTTTCCATTTGAATGCTAGAAACTACTCGATGGGGAAGGAGGAGGCACAGAGAAACTATTTCCTACCAAATTTTCATTAAAGAAATGGCTTTTCCATCTTCTGTCCCTATTGAAGGCAAATAGCAGGATATCGGTTTGGAAACCTCTGTGGTTCACTAGAACCAAGAATTGAAAGCAATACATGGATTCATATAAGGGAACGAGTTGAGGCAGACCCAATAATTTGTGGCACGTAGATGTTCTATTTTACCTATGCTTTGTAGCAAATGCTACTGTATTAGATTTCATACTTAAAAAAATTGTGCACACATTGCTCCATCTCTTTACAGGCCATATGACTTCATCCTTAAAAGAAAACTTTCTGAAGGTGTGAGCTCAGAAAGGTGATGGGAGGGAGGTAAGAGAGTGAATAAATAACAGAAACATCAATAATCTGATTTTACATGGTTTTATTTGTTTGATTTTGGTGTTATTTAGGCCCTCCAAAAGCTATAAAGAAGCAATTTTTAGTATTAATTGAGTGCCTCCTGCGTGCTAAGCCCTGTGGTGTCTGTTAAGGAGACTAGAAGGAGTAGAAATGAATCCTTAGATAAGGTAATTTACAGATTACAAAATGTTTTCAACTGCATCATCACCTCTGGTTCTCACACAAACCCTGTCAGGTAGTTATTATTACGTGTTATGATTTTGTAGGAGATAAAATAGAATATTGGATAGATTGAAGAAATAACTCATGTTAAGGTTGCTTTCAAGCATAGAGCTTGAGCTGTCTGTAACTTACTTATTATTTCAGTCCCTACCATCTTTTCACTGTAGCACACTGCAGGACCTTACCTCCTGGGGAAATGCCTAACACGTGTTGAAATGTGCAAGCTTGGTCTCTGTCGCTCCTTTCCCACTGCCCCACCTCCCTCTCTCTCTTACACACAGGCACACACACACCACATACATTCCAAGAGCAGGGGAGTCTTTAACTAGCTAAATGGTCAAGCACTCCATGTAGTCACTTAAGAACACAAGATGTCATGTGTTTCTGTGAAAGTTGTCATGATAATTACACAACATGGGATCTACCCAGGCGTTCATAGACTTTGTCAATATACTCAAGGCAACAGAAGAAATTTTGAAAATTCCTTACATTCAAATATTTGTATTCTACACAATAAATTTATATCTACCACAAAAGCATTAGATTTTACAGATCAGTATAAAGAAACAGAAGAAAACAAAAACAACTAAGTAAACCTTAGCCCACTTCACAGACTTAAAAAGAGGTCAGTTTTGAAGAGATTTCTAGTCAATTATGAAGAGATTTCTAGATTTTCTTTTTTTCTTTTCTTTTTTCTTTTGGAAACCAGCTCATGTTTAATTGTGACATTTTAAAATTGTACAAGTATTTTGACATCTGCCCCTTCACATTTAATTTCTTAAAATAACAGGAAAACATCAAATAATCCCAGGTTTAATACATTTACCCCTTCAGTTCCTATTTGCAACACTCAATATTCCTCTGAAATATGAAACAGACCTGACAGTGGCCAACAGTATATTTCTGTCTGCTGCCTCCCACCTTCAACGGAGTTGAAAAGTTCAGGCTTAGTGTTGTTGCAGTGGCCCTTGTCCAGAATTGGTACCTCTCCATAGTTGGGGGACTTTAAATGAAAATAGCTTTTTCCCCTTCAAGACGAAGGAAGAAAATCACTCCCCAAAACCAGCAGATAGGGTTGTGAGGTCTTTCCCCTTATCTCACCTCTTCAGGATTTTTTTTTTTTTTTTTTTTTTTCCCGGTGGAGCAAGAGAGACCAAAACCTAACCTGAATTACAAGATACAAGACAGTAACGGCTATAAAGGGAGTGACCAGGAGCAACTGGAACACTCCTTTACTCCCATATCCAATGTATGTGCTTCACAGAAAAACAACAAAAATAACAAATCCACAAAATACAGCAGCTAGGATTACAAAATCCATTCATCCAAAGGTGGTAGAAGGCAGGATGGAAAGGTGGGAGGGTAAATGGCACAGGGAGAAAAACAAAGTATTCAAATCAGACCAGGCACAGGGACTGGCAAATGCTAGAAAATAGCTGCAGAAAAACCTGTGGTCCTTTCAGACTCACAGTGATGTTTAAAATCCACACACTGGTGTTAGGAAGCATTCTGCCTTACGTGCGCCAGAGAGGAAAATTCCTATTCCTCAGAGATGAAAATTCCTATTCCTCGGAGAGAAGGGAACACACAGAAGACGCTTGGCAGTGTGGGTCCTGCCTTCCCTGGCAGGGGAGGTGAACAGGGAAAAGAGCTGCCACAGCCTCCTTCCAATCCTGCCCAACCCCTTTGGACGGCAGGCAACTCAGTGGCCTGGAGCAGCCTTCAGTTTGGCAGAAGACTGATGCGGTGAAGTGAACTTCTCTGCAGAAGTGGAGCTGCTCAGGGCAGACTGCAGTTTCTTTCCTTCATTCTTTTTCATTGAAAAAATAGCATCACATAGACAGCTTCTTAATCCCTATTATTTAATAATAATAATAATAATAATAGACACAGATGTACAATAGACACATAGATGTACATAGATGTGCAATAGACTCATACATGTACATTAATTAATTCAATAAGTTCCCTAGTATTGAACATTGAGATTGTTTTGAATTTTCCCGGTTACAAATGATGTGGGTTAAAAAAGAGTAATTTATTAATAATTGACATCAAAATTACTCTAAGGAGGGAAAGTGTCTTTTCCTGGGATAATATTTTATTAAATTACTCAGTTTGGAAAATCAAATTCTAATCGTCTATAAGCTAGAAGTGTTCTGAGAAAGTTGTTCAGGTCTCAAAGAAGACATATTCTGCAACTCCTACTTCAGATGTGACTAAGGAGAACATCTGGAAGGCAGAGCTAAGAGCAACAGGATAAGAGATAGGGGAGCCCTTCTGTGACAGCAGAGTGAGTGTGTGTCAGGAGCTCCCTTCTACACCAGTCCTCCCAGGCACCACAGTGTCTGCCTAGGTCAGACATTGTGTTCAGAATTGCTGGTGATTTTGGAGTTCAGAATTACTGGCGATTCTGTGTCTCTATTCTTCATCACTCTAAATGGAGCTGTGATTGCTGTGAACTGGCCCATTTCACCACTGTATGATGATGCAGGTGGAAGGCAAATGACTTGTCTTTGCCATTAATAGGACTGTGGACCAAGAGGAGACCGGTCTGATGGAGAGACTATTGCCCTCACCTTGAGACCCAGGATTGTATTTGGATTCAGTGACTGGAGGTTGCTTAAGGATTTCATCCTAGGTAAAGAGGTTATTCTGTTTTGTTTCATTTTGTGGAAGAATTAGTTGAGTACTTGATGACCAGAAAAACAGATTGTGATGGAGGTTTTCAGTGCTCATTAACATTTGGTTCTCTTTTCTTTCTGAACACCTGGGAGGAACATACTTTCCCAGGCCCCTTGCAGTTAAGCAGGATCATGCAGTGAGTTCTAGCCAAGGGCTGTGAGGCGAGGTGGCCAAAGCATTTAAGAGCAGTTTCCATTTTCCATGCTCTCTTGTTTCCCGCTACAGTGATCCAGGATGACATGCACTGGTTACTTGGTGTGATATCCAAAGATCATTGAATGTCTGTCAACCTGGTCCCCTGAGTGACTTTGTGGAGCCAAGCCCATCACCAATCCATGTTGGACACGCATCATTAATGAGGGCAAAATCCCCACAAACTTTTGTTCTATTAGGTCATTGAAATTTGCTTCCACAGCATACCCTGACCTACTCTGATTAAAGTGTACCTTGAGCATGTCCTCATTAAAACTCATATCAACATTATTAACCTTTTATAATGCAATTATTTCTTCTAAGTTTGCCATTTGTATTTTAATTTTGTTTATAATAAAGTCACTTAAAGTCACCAGAATTGCAAAGATCGCCGTAACTTTTGGTTTAAAAATCTCCTTTCCTTCAGTATATCATCACAGAAGTTTAGAGGGTTTAAGAATCTGGGCTTTGTAAGTCTGACTGCTGTGTACTCTGTTTATTACACATGTGGCCCATGCTAGGCACTGAGGCAAAAGTTATTCATTGCAGTAATGTTTAAAATACTGAAAAGTTTAACCAATCTAGATGGCTATTGGTAACAGAATGCAATAGAATAACATGCAGCTATTAAAATAATGGGGTAGATCTACAATTGCTTGCATGGAAAGATATTCCGCATATATTGTTGGTTTAAAAAGAAGAACTGGGCTGGCCGCAGTGGCTCGTGCCTGTAATCTCAGCACTTTGGAAGGCTGAGGTGGGTGGATCACATGAGGTCAGGAGTTTGAGACCAATCTGGTCAACATGGTGAAACCCCATCTTATCTAAAAAAATAAAAATTAGTTGGGGGTGGTGGCGCATGCCTGTAATCCCAGCTACTCCGAAAGCTGAGGCAGGAGAACTGCTTGAACCTGGGAAGTGGAGGCTGCAGTGAGCCGAGATCGTGCCATTGCACTCCAGTCTGGGCCACAAGAGTGAAACTCTGTTTCAATAAATAAATAAATAAATAAATAAATAAATAAAATAAAAATAAGAGTGCAAAACAGCATCTATCACACAGATACCATGTACATGTAGGTAAGCACGTGCCAGTGGTCGTGGCTGAAAAGAATTTCAAATTATAATAGTAGACACTTCTGGATAGTAACCATCTGAGATATTTAATCTTTCCCTTTAGGTTTTTTAGTACTGTTCCATTTTAAACATTTTACATGTATAATTTGTAAAAAAACAACCATTTTGGTGTATAAGTAAAATGTTGTATATTTACATTAATGTTATATTAGATATATTTATATTAGATATATTTAATATCTTTACATTTTACTTTATAAATATTTAACTTTATGTTTCTAAGGTTAAATTTTACTTATAATGGCCTTCTACATCTTTTATTTTCTAAGTTCTTGGTTAAAATTTTATAGTGTTCTTATAGGTCCTGTTTAGTTTTGAAGTTTTCATTTTTAGATATTTAAATATTTTTGTTTTAATTTTGAATGATATTTTTTGTTTACTACATTATTAACTGGTTAGTTTCAGGTGTTTAGCAAATATTTTCTGTATATTTCTTTGATAACTAATCACTCTGCTAAGAGCTTTGCTATAATCATTTTTTAGTTGATTCTGTTTCTAGAGTGCAATCACAACTTCTAGAAGCACCAATAATTTCCCTTTCACTGTATATAAGCTCATTTATTCATTCATTATGTAGTCAAATTGCATTGGCTAAAAATTCCAAAATGTTATTAACACTAATTAATGTAGCCATTCTTCTTTCGTCATTAATTGTAAGAAAAAAAGGGCCTTTGGGTTTCACCATAGAACATAATGCTGGATGTTGGTTTGAGAAAAAGTTTTTTATCATGAAAACGAAGTAAGTTTTAGTATAATTCTGTGAAAATAGTTTGGGCCAGGTGTGGGTGGCTCATGCTTGTAATCCCAGCACTTTGGGAGGCTGAGGCAGGCGGATCACTTGAACCCAGGAGTTCAAAACCAGCCTGGGCAACATGGTGAAACCCTGTCTCTATAAAAAATATAAAAATTAGCTGGATGTGGTGGTGCACACCTATAATCCTAGCTACTCGGGAGGCTGAGGCAGGAGGATCCCTTGAGCCTTAGAAGTGGAGGTTACAGTAAGCAGAGATGATGCCACTGCACTCTAGCCTGGGCAACAGAGCCAGACCCTGTCTTAGGAGAAACAAACACCAAAAAACCAGAAAATATTTTGAAATACAAATAGGTATTGACTTTATTAAAACAGTAGCTACTGAGATATTTACATAGTTTTCCCATCAAACCAATAGTATAATTAATATTAGTAGGTCTAATAGTGAGCAGTCCTTACAGTTTTATAGTAAATCTACTTTTGTCTTTTAAAAAATTATGATTAAATATACATAAGATAAAATTTACAATTTTAACCGTTTCTAAGAGTATGTTCTGTGGCATGGAGCACATTCGCATTGTTGTGCAGTATTTCTGCCTTTGTAATAAATATACTCCATCTTTCTTGGCTATTATTTTTACATACCGTGAATTTCTACTTGCTAGCATTTTATTTAGAAGGCTTTTATATTTAATCTCAAATGAGATTGCTCTGTATTATTTATTTAGAGGTTTTGTATCAGCATTTTGCTAGTTTGGTGAAAAGAATTTGAAGTATTTTTAACTGTCTTAGAAAGTTTTAACAGAATAGGAATTACGTATACCTTAAAAGTTTTAATAAAATGGCCAGGTGAGGTGATTCACGCCTGTAATCCCAGCACTTTGGGAGGTTGAGGCGGGAAGATCACCTGAGTCACCGAGACCAGCCTGACCAACATGGTGACAGCCTGTCTCTACTGAAAATACAAAAAATTAGCCGGGTGTGGTGGCGGGTGCCTGTAATCCCAGCTACGTCGGGAGGCTGAGGCGGAAGAATAGCTTGAACCCGGTAGGCAGAGGTTGCCGTGAGCAGAGATTATGCCATTGTACTCCAGCCTGGGTAACAAGAGTGAAACTCCCTCTCAAAATAAAATAAAATAAAATAAAATAAAAAATGAAAAGTAAAAAGTTTGAATAAAATTATATCCAAATCATCTAGACCTACAACAAACTTTGTAGATAATTTGACAATTTTCTCTTTCCTCCCATTTTGTATCCTGTATTGGACTATGCAGTTTTTCCACTTAAAAAGTCAGTTTTAGTAATTCATATTTTCTTAGGAAATTTTCTATTTCATAATGTTTTTCATACACATATAATACATTTTTACTTTTCATATTATATATTTATACATATTTTATAATAAAATGAAATTCTCCTCTTTCTCATTCCTAATGTTATACATTTGTATTCCACGAACATCGGAACAGAATGTTTATTTGTTTTTTAATAAATTTGTGGTATGTTGCTTAATGGGTTTTACGTTTCCTAAACTCCATCTGTGGCTTCACAATCTCTCATTGGCAAGGCCTTGTATACAGTCTCAAAGCCTGCTCCCCAGCCCCTAGGCCCTCTGGACTGCAGCTAGCTTGCTTTTCCTTCAGTTGGAGTGTTCCTGCAGCTGAGGCCCAGGGTGTCTACATAGACTAGCTCTTGAGCTGGTCTTCTTCTGTTACCTTTCAGGTCTCTGAACAATATGGGCTGAAGGAAGCCTTTGCTAACCACTGAGGCTAGGTCAGAGCCCCATTATAGATTCACATAGAAGTGCAGCTTTCACTCGTGACAATCTTCTGGTATGCAATTACACGCTTATTTATTTAACTATTTGCTTAATTTCTGTTTCCTCCAGTATCAGAGACTGGAGTCTGTATCCAATTTGGTTCATTTATCCATAGTCTCAAGCGCAGTGTCAGCCCTGTGTTACTTAGAAAAATTATCCTCTTATGATATAGTTTGTATTTTGTTTTTCCTCCTTTCTGCTGTTTCTTGTTTGTCCTCTCCCCTTTTTATACTATATTTTGCTATCTTTTCTAAGTTTCCTTTGATATATTTTTTAGTGACAAAAATTATGTTATTTTCATAACAATGACTTTTATCTCTCTTAAAACATCTATTTTTTTAATGATGGCAAAAATGAAACAGTATTCATTGATTCTTCCATATTATGACAAGTGTTTTGAAATGTGTTCACATTCTTCTTATTTCCCTAGGATACCTTTGTCTTAATATAACCTCAGTTTTTAGATCTATGTTATCATTATCTTACTGTAAAGAAAAAGGTCAGGCTGGAGAATGCAATCCCAGGGAAGCAGAAGGGAAAGAAAATTGGAATGAGGCAGAAAAGGAGAAAGGGTAAATGTGAGTGAGTGTGTTGCTGAAGTGGTCTCAGGTTCATGTCAAGTTGATTGCTTTTCCTCACAGAATATCATCAGAGCAGCAGTAAGAAAATTTTGCATTTCTAAACAATCCATCCTGAAGAAAAAAGAGAGAATGTTATCTCTGAAACCTTATTCTGTTGGTCAAAGATTTCCCCACTCAGCCTCAACGCCCTCTACTCTGAATTGTGCATTCGTGGGTGCTGGGCAGGTCCCATGACCTCTTGTGTCTCAGCAGCAACAGAGAAACTTTGAGACAGGAAACAAGTTATGTGTGGCAGAAATATGCAGATAATGTGCAGTGTTAGTGTATGAACAATGGGAAGTAGATATCGCAGTGGACCCCTTTAAGCCACAGTAATGACTGCATTGGCAATCTGACTCCATGACCACCAACAAAATATAAGAAGTTATTAGGATTGTTCCAGCCAGAAGGCTAGATAAAGGTCACATATTTTGAATCTAGTAAAATTGTGAATGATACATAAATTGAGTCTCATAAAAATATTCAGTATTTTGACTCCATATCTTCTCTTTCAAAGTTTAAATTTCTACTTTGCATTATATTTTATAATTACATCAATAGTTATTTAGAAACAAACTCAAATTTTACAAGTTCTATTCCTTTCTTTATTATTTCTATGTTTTATCTTAAATATAATTGACTTTTTACACATTTTTGGAGGTTGCGGAGTTTTGCATTTTTTTTAAGGAAAGATACATATGGTGGTATGTTTTCTGAATCTAAGCAAGTATAAGACTTTCAGCTGGCCTTGTACATAAATCACATGGTGACTGGGTGTAGAATTTTGGGTGGCAATGAATTTGTTATCCAGAATTCTAGAGTGCTCTGCTTCCAGCCGTGACAGAGTAACTGGCATTAGATTTTTCCTTCCACTGAAAACAACTATAAAATTAGACAAAATATATGAGCCATTGGACAGCAAGCAGTACAGGATGCTGACTCTTGAGAGAAGGGGGACGAACAAGGTGATCCTTGTGATTGTGGTGGCTTTTTGTCTGAAGGCACTTTCCTTCCACCAAGCCAAGAAAGTGGACCCAAGTGGAGCAACAGTCTCTGTGAGTTGACAATTCAAAGATAAGCGTTCTAGGATGCTGAGGCAGTTGGAATTTGCACAGAAGGGTAGCTGAGAAGAGAAAGTTACGTGGAAACAGGTGGGGAGTGCCAAAGAAATCTGCATGGATGTCTTATGGCATGATTCCCTGAACAAGGGCTTGGACAGCGTGGGTCCTCCACAGTATGGTCCTTGAACAAGAGCTGAGCTGCCCACACGCAGGGAAAGACTTTATGAGGCCTAGCAGAGATTGCCTACTTTGGGTCAAAAGCTGAATGGTGATATCAGAGAACAGGATAAGAGATACGAGAGTTTCAGATAAGATAGAGCACAGAGATGCCACCAAGTACCTTAGACTTTCTATTGGAAACTTAGAAATATTATATCACAGGAGTTAAGACAACACATTCTAGGATTAAGGGTACAATCTTTAGGATTATAGATCCTGCTTAATAAGGCATAAAATCATGACTCATTTGAAGACAGATTAATAGAAACTTAACAAAAATGAAGAGAACTTCAGAGAAATATAGAACAGCATCAAGAAAATTAACAAATGTTAATTGTAGTTCTAGAAGGAGAGGAGAGAGAGAATGGGGCAAAAAGGACTTAAAGTAATAAAGGTGGGAAAGTTCTCACATTTGGTGAAATACTCAATTTATAGATTCAGAAAGTTCAGGAAACTCCACACAGAAAAAAATACAAAGAACACCAAACTTACACACATAATAGGAAAACTGCTTAAAAATAAACCAGACCAAAAATTGCAAGGCAACAACAATACAAACTAAAAAGCTTAGGGTTATGTACAACGAGACTAACCTACTGTTGAAAGGTTATTCAATTTTCTTTTGTAGGGGTATAATATTAATTATAATAGAGCCAAAATAATTTTAGAATATATATTGTAATCCCGAGGACAATTGTTAAAATAATGTAAAATATAGTGACAAAGCCAATGGAAGAATTAAAATTTAATTTTAAGGAAATAATTACTGTAAAAGAAGGCAAGAAAGGAGGTACAGAGGACCAAAACAAAGATAAGAAAAATAGAAACAACTAGTAAGTTGCTAGACTTAAATGCAATCTCATTAACGATTACATTGTCAATGGCTTAAACATTATAATTGCAGAGTGTCAGATTATATTTTTTAAAAGCCCTATATATATTACCCACATAAGATGCAAATTAAACACAAAAGTACAAATAAGTTGAATGTAAAAGAATGAAATAAAATATATTATACCAAGGATTGTTGTAAGAAAGCTGGAATTATTATATAAGTGTCATAAAAAATAGACTTCATGACAAGGAATATTATCAGCAATAAAGATTGATATTTTATAAATGTGAAAGGGCCGGTCAGTCAAGAAGATATAACAGTCATAAATGCATACCTATCCAATAAAAGAGCTTCAGATACATGAAGCAAATTCTGACATAGGAGAAATAGACAAATCAACAACTGCGGTTGGAAATTTTAAGGGTCTCTTTTTCAGTAATTGATAGAGCAACTGGAAAAATATTTAAAGGGCAGTGAAGTTAGGAAGATGGGTCAGGAAGAGGAGTAGGGACCAGCAGAAGAAACTGAGAATGACTGTCCAGTGACACAGGAGGAGAAACGACAGAGAATAATGTCACAGGGGCCACAATATCAAAAGTTGTTGAAAGGGTAGATAGTAAGAGGATGAAGTATTGATCTTAGATTGGTAGCCTTGAGAGAGGTTTCATTGGGATTTTGGGTTAAAGGATTTATTGATGTAAGTTTAAGAAGAAATGGAGGGTAGTGAGAATAGGTAACTCTATTTTTATTTTTTTTTAAGACAGGATCTCACTCTGTCACCCAGGCTGGATGTGGTGACATGATCATAGCTTATTGCAGCCTTGATATCCTGGGCTCAAGCAATCCTCCTGCCTCAGCCTCCCAAGTAAGTGGGACTACAGGTGCAGACCACCACACTTAGCTATTTTTTTATTTTTATTTGTAGTAGCAATGAGGTCTGGCTGTGTTGTCCAGGCTAATCTTGAACTCCTGGACTCAAGCAATCCTCCCGCCTTAGCCTCTGAAAGTGCTAGGATTACAGGTGTGAGCACTGTGCCTAATCTGCAATGCATACTTGAATATTAAAAGTTCTGAAAATTCCTAGTAAAAAAATCTATTGAATATTTTTTCAGCCAGTGTTCCCCAAATTTATTTCATCTCCGTTTTTGAACATAACTTCTACTAAGTTCCCATAGTGCTGGAGTGTGATGGAAATTGTTTTGGAAGGTGCTGAGGTGGAAGAGGCCTCTTAGTCTTCTGAACTCCTGAAGTACTTTCTCTCTTCCTCTGGTAGGGCATTTAGCTCTGTCTGTTTTGTAGATATATATATAATTCAGATTTATCACAAAGCTGGGCATTCTTTGAGGAGAGACGGCTAATGACAAAGTCACATTTATCTCTGGTGCCCAACATTGAGCCTTGCACAGAGCAATGGCTCCCGGCATGTAGGTTGAAAGAGAATGTACATATTACTAAGGGGATTTCAATGGAAAGTTTCTAGGCCACACTGCATTTAATGCCACATTATCTTCTATTTGTATCTTCACATCCCTCCCTTCCCTTTTCCCTCCCAGCCTCTAGTATCCACTGTTTTACTTTTTACTTTTATGAGATCTTTTTTTTTTTTTTTTTAGCTTCAACGTATGAGTGAGAACATGCGCTGTTTAACTTGGTGTTTCTGGCTTATTTCACTTGACTAATGTCCTCCAGTTCAATACATGTTGCCTCAAATGACAGGATTTCATTCTTTTTGTGGCTGAATAGTATTCCATTTACAATGCCATAATCCAAAAACTTCTTTAAATTGAGTTTTTTTTTTTTTTTTTTTTTGGTAGAGCTTTTGGTCTTGAACTCTTAGCCTCAAGAGATCCTCCTGCCTTGGCCTCCCAAAGCACTGGGGTTATAGGTGTGAGCCATTCCACCTGGTCTCAACAACTTCTTAATGTTTTTTCTTTTGATCATGTTCACTTCTCTTTCTCAGAGAAAGCATTAAATAAAATATTGCATCCTGAGTGCAAAATATTCCTCTTAGCAACTAAAGGTGAGTTCGAATGAACTCTGATCCCTACAACAATTTGATGGGAAAAGTAGAAAACAGCCAAAAAAATTCCATATATGAGTCTAGAAATTTTACTACAATAGTGGAGAAACATTTAGTTACAGTAGATTTTCTTACTCCAATATTTTCTCCTGAGGAGCCAATTGCTGAGGCAACCGGAGGATCCAGAGCTCAACACAGACAACTCGTTTCTTCAGTAACCTTCACTGATATCTTTACATGCAAGGTGGAGGGAAGGTGAGAGATTTTCAATACTTGTTCAACTTGCTTAGATCTTAGTGATTAAATGGCCTTTTGTCAGATAATTAAGATTTTCCTCCTGGATGCAGATGTTCAAAGAGCTTGGTTTTAAGTAGTGTTTATTTCATATGAACAGGACTTGATCCTTTCATCTGTTTAGAATCACCCAATAATACTCCTCTTTCAAAAAGGATTTAGCTCACAAACTATTTTATCACCTGCTTTTATTTTGGACCAAAATGAGAAGATAAAACAAAACACTTCACTATGTGTTTGAATTTGCCTTCTTTTAATAAGAATGGGGAAACATAGTCCGGCCACCCTCATTCCTTTTATCACTTTGTGCACGGCTCTTACACTATCCATAAAAGCTACATTTACAACTAGAACACTAAGGTTTTTATCCTCAGGTTTTATCCTCTTCATGAATAAAAATGCCTCTGATATACTTTGTAAGGTGGAAAGCAGGCTTGAACTTGTGCTTAGAGTAGGATAAAGTTTAGCCAATGTTTATGTCATTTATGAGAGGGGTTCATTTCACCTTGGTCTTTATGTCCTCTGTACAGTCATCAGTGCTCAGATATTGGGCTTCTGTTTGAGCACATCTTGTTCCTCACTTACACTGGAGTGGCCAGTTTCCAGCTAAGATCCAGCCACTTCACCATCGGCCTCTATTGTAGCATCAATCGCACAGACTCAGAGCGGTGTCTGTTTGGGGCCAGTTGTTCTGGGAATGGCTTTTCTGAGGTGATGCTCTTAGTGTTTGCGTACAGCTGAATAAACAGTCTTGTTTCATTTGAAAGCTCTTGACCATGAGGTTTTTTCATTCATTTGACAGTTATTTCTTATTCACCTAATGTGTGTCTACTCCATTTTCTTCAGGATTTTTTTGTTTAGGCTGTTTTCTTCAAATAGCTGTCATTTGAAGTTGCCTTAAATTCACACTGTAAAGATCTGTTTACAAAACAAGCATGCTTTCTTTCTCCTTTCCAGCTCTGTATAAATAATTCTACACATCCATCAAGTCTCAGCTAAAATGTTTCTTTCTCAATGAAGCGTCCCCACGTAATTTTAGGTTTTAAATATCTTGATGGCTCCATTTCCTCAGATCCCAGGTCTCTGATGCTTTGTGAGCCACTCTACACTTTGACTTCTTGTTATATTTCACATGCGTAACTCAAAGACACTGCCGTTGTTACAGAACTACAAATGCTGTCTGAAATTACTCACCATTCTTTTAAATGCGGAGTTAAGCTTACAAGAAGGAAAGTGTAATTTGTATGTGCTAGAAATGAGGTTTCTGGAAAGCAGACTGGTAAGGATGGAAGCTAATCCTTCAGTGACCTTAGTGGTGGCTGCAGATTGTGGAATTCAGTCAGCTAGGGGTGTGAGTCTGAACACACATGCAGAATGAAAGTGAGTCCTGCCATTGCACATGGCAGCATGCTGAAACTGAGACCCCTGCATAAAGCAATGAAGGTAGAAGGACCACGGTGGGTGAGTGGGAAAGACAACCAGAATAAAATGTGCCTTCCAACACAGACACAGGCAGGCGGCAGAAAAATTTTCTGTTGCTGCTTGGGCCCTGGGTAGGAAAAACATTCCCTAGGATAATTTGTGACCATGGGTTTGTGTCCTCCACGGTTAAAGTTCTAATTTTGACTATTGGTTGACTCAGGGATCCTCAAGCTGAAGGGAATCTGAATTTTAAATCTTTATGTGAGAAAAAAGCATAAATAACTGCATGCTGATAAATTTGAATATTTTCATGAAGAATCCTCTATATTCACTATATTCATCAAAATAATTTATAAAGAAATATAAAATTCCCTTAAAAAGACGTAAATCAGTTATTAGCAATTTACCCAGTTGCTCCAAATGGTAATGAAAAATAGACCCAGACTATGTACTGACATCTTCTTCCAATCCTTTGCGCAATAGATAATCCTTATGCAAATATTTTCAGAGAATAGAAAAGAAGGAAAATATCCCAGTTAATTTTGTAAGGTCATTAGAACCTGGAATCCAAAAACAGGCAAAGGTAGCATGAAAAATAAAATGTGCAGGTTAATTATGGTCAGAGAGACAAAAATCCTAAATGAACTATTAGCAAACTAAACCTACGGGTGTCTGAGTGTGTGTGTGTGTGAAAGAGAATGGGAAGGAGAATATCAAAACACATTCATATTATCTATGAAAAAATTCATGCTATGTAGATTCTTTCCGGAAATGTAGTGGTAGGTTTTGTTTGCTTTGTTTTTGTTTTGATTTATTTTGTTGCTTTTTTAGATATAGGATCTAACTATGTTGCTTAGGCTGGCCTTGAACTTCTGGGCTCAAGCAATCCTCTCGCTTCAGTGTCTGGGTAGCTGGGACTACAGGTGCATGTCACCCCACCTGGCTCATAGGGGTCGTTTTAGTTGAAAAAATGTAACGAAAAATCTTTTAAAACAGAAATGAAAGGGAATATCTCCTAACTAAAAGTGGTATTTACTAAATGCCTGCAGTATTTATCATGCTTAACTGTGAAATACTAGAAGCATTGCCATAAAAGTCAGCAATAAATCAAGAATACCCTCTATTACTATTTCTATTCAGTACTGCATTGGAAATTTGAGGCAGTATACTAATATTGGGTTGAACCACATAAAATTGATTATAATACGTATTTCTGACTGATATGGTTTGGCTGTATCCACACCCAACTCTCATGTTGAACTGTAGCTCTCATAATCCCCACGTGATGTGGGAGGGACCTGGTGGGAGGTAATTTAATCATGGGGGCAGGCTTTCCCATGCTGTTCTCGTGACAGTGAATAAGTTTCATGAGATCTGATGGTTTTATAAAGGGAAATTCCCCTGCATACGCTCTCTTGCCTGCTATCACATAAACGTGCCTTTGCTCCTTCTTCGGCTTCCACCATGATTGTGAGGCCTCCCCAGCCATGTGGAACTGTGAGTCCATTAAATCTCTCTCTCTCTTTTTTTTTTTTTTAATAAATTACCCAGTCTCTTGTATGTCTTTATTAGCAGCTTGAGAACAGACTAATACACTGACCAACAATCTAATTTAAGAAAAGAAGGAGAAGACATGGAGTTTAAAAATGAAGAACTCAAAGTAACATTACTCATAGAATATATGCTTATCTACATAGAAAATTTAAGAGATTTTACAAAAAGTTATTTGAACAAAAGAGCTCACAAAGTTGCTGAGCACAAGATTAATACTCAAAATCCATTATGTATTAATACATAGCAACAAATAATTTAAAAAAATTTAATACCAGTATGGAGGCAAAACTATGGGATTAGAGATAAAATAAAACATGACCTAAAGACTTAACAGAAGAGCTAAGTTATAAAATGGATCAATGTTATAAGGATCGTTATTAT
Source organism: Macaca thibetana thibetana (assembly GCF_024542745.1). NCBI lineage: Eukaryota > Metazoa > Chordata > Mammalia > Primates > Cercopithecidae > Macaca > Macaca thibetana. Next base: position 49,896,402 of record NC_065586.1, read on the forward strand.
CCAAAAATTATTTCATAAACAATGAGATTATGGTCAAAATTTCAACAAGGTATTTATGGAACTCAATGTGCTTATTCTACGATTCTAAGGGACAAGAAGGAGGCTAAAAATATGTATAGCCAAACAATAAGAAGCTATAATAGTTAAGACAGTTTGATATTTGCATACTGAGCTGTTCGTTTTTGTGTTGCCATAAAGAAGTACCAGAGGCTGGGTAATTTATAAAGAAAAAAGGTTTAATTGGCTCATGGTTCTGCATGCTGTACAGTAAGCATGGTGCCAACATCTTCTCCTGGTGAGGGCCTCAGGAAACTTACAATAATGACAGAAGGCAAATCGGGAGCAGGTGCATCGCGTGGCAAAAGTGGAAGCAAGAGAGAAGACGGAGGTCCCAGACTTTTGCAAACAACCAGATCTTAGTGTGAATTGAGAGTGAGAACTCCTTCATTACTGTGAGGACTTCACCAAGCCATTCATGTGGGATCAGCTCCCACGACCTAGACACCTCCTACCAGGCCCCACCTCCAACACCAGGGATCACACTTAAACATGAGATTTGGAGGACAAACACATGCAAACCATATCACATAGGCTTAGTCAAATAGAAGAATAGTATAAAAGAGAGAACTTAGAAACAGAACTACACATTAACCTGACTTGATACCTGGGGAATGGTATTAAACACGGCAGAAAATAGATGGACTATTCAATTATTTTTTCTAGGACAATAGGCTAACCATACAGGTAAAGACAAAGACAAAATCATGTACTGATTTCAAGTTTTCCCAATATAAAATCAAGAAAAACTACACTAAAATGTGAAAGAAAGAAATGTAAAGCTTCTAGAAGAAAATAAAGGAGAATATCATTATGTCATTGAGTAGGGATATGCATTTTAAACATAAAGTACAATCTGTTTTAAAATTTAAAACCCATGTAGGATAAGATATTTAGAAAAGTGAAATCATAAAAAGATTTGTATGTAGGATATATTTGTATGTCTACAAATCAAGAAAAAGACAAACAGCAGAGGAAATATAGGCAAAATACATGAGTGAACAATTCACAGAGGAAGAAATCTGAATAGCCAAAAAAAAAAAAAAAAAAAAAAAAAAGGAGAGGAAAAGTAAAACAGGATTTTCACCCTCTCTAGTAATGTTAATTAGAACGAACATTAGATATCATTTCTTACCTACAGAATTGTTAAGGATTATTGACTAGTAACGTGTTTGATGAAGAGGTAGGAAAGATGAATTATACATTGCTGGTGGGAGTTAAAATCGGTACAAATAATTTAGAGGACAAATTGTCAATTCTCAAGAAAGTTGAAAATATGTATATCCTATCATCTGGCAATGCCACTTCTTGCCTAAGGAACCTCTGATGTGAATGAACAGAAGACATGTGCAAGAATCTTCATTTCAGCATTATTTGTAATTGCCAAACAGTGACAATAAATGGACTGCTTTTCAGGAAGAGAATGGATAGATTCACTATGGGTTACACATCCAATAAAATACTCTCACATAGTAGTTAAAATGAATCACATACATCTTCATGCACCAACATAAAGGATCTGGCTAAAGATTTTAAACTTTATCCTTGAACAATTAAGAGTTCAGAGGACTTTGAGTAAGAATCATGATATGTCTAAAAGTTTTCTGGAAGCTAGTCATTTGTGTGTGTGTGTGTGTATGCACTTGTGTGCATGTGTGTGTGTTCTGTGGAAAGAAGTACAGTATCACTATTCTGAGAGGTTAAAGGAAGATGGAGAGAACCATGGATGAAGCTGGAAACCATCATCCTCAGCAAACTAACACAGGAACAGAAAACCAAACACCGCATGTTCTCACTCATAAGTGGGAGCTGAACAGTGAGAACACACGGACACAGGGAGGGGAACATCACACACCAGGACCTGTCGGGGGGTTGAGGGAAAGGGGAGGGAGAGTATTAGGACAAATACCTAATGCATATAGGGCTTAAAACCTAGATGATGGGTTGATGGGTGCAGCAGACCAGCATGATATATGTATACCTATGTAACAAACCTGCATGTTCAGCACATGTAACCAAGAACTTAAAATAAAATTAAAAAAGAATAAAAATAAAAGAAGATGGAGAGACCAAGAGGAAACTGAACTGTAACTAAGGAAGGATTGAAATTTATAAACCAGGTTGACCAATCCTATATGAAGTCAGTTCTTACCTGACAGCAAGTTAGGTTTGGGTGTATCCACAGTCCATTTGGATTTTTTGGGAAATGCAAAGGGAAGATATTGAGCAGTAACTACTGAGATAACTGCTGAGAAGCATTTTGTAAACTACTGTGCACATGCCAGAAGGTTTTGGTTTTCTTATGTAAACAATCAGCCAGGATTTCTTTCCCAGAGAGAGCAGATCTTTGGCAAAGCACCCATAACTCCACCCAGCAGATCCTGGAAAAAAGCACCTTAACCCAGCAGTTTGGACTCAATTAAGGAATGTTGGCAGCTGTCTCTAGAGCTTAGCAAACAAGCTGTGTTTTTTGCCAACTGCATTATTAATTGCCTGGGTAAAAGAACAAGGCCAATTTAAGTCCCTGATTTCACCAGGGAGCCTTGAGCCTTTGCATGAGAAGTGAATGACAAGGGCTTCAATTTCAGGAGCTTGAAGCGGGCTCATGGCTCCGCTCACTGTTGCTAACCAAGGGAAATACCCCAAATCAGATTAATTGACGTGGTCCTGGGAAAGCCTGAAGGGTTGTTAATGATTCTGTCCTTTGCGTGAAAAAGGAAAAAAAAAACAATCTAAAGAGACACGATGGTTTCTGAAGATAAAAGACAAGGGGAAAAGAATCAGGCTTTTGTTTTTCAAGCGTCTGAAACAAGTGAGTTCTGTTAGACCTTTAAAAGGCCAGTTTTCAACTTACCTGCATTTGGAGTGTTTTCCTGTTGGATTCACCGTCCTTTCCAGAAGTAGCCTATAAATTTTTCAGTCCTAGTTGCCTAGGGAAAAGAAGTGAGAATTATGTGTCATAAAATGGTACAATGCTTGTGGAAGTGACTGTCAAGGTGAGATGGTGTCTGATTGTGTCTTGGTAGAGAAACGAGAACGGCACTCACTATGAGAAAGGGCTTGGAGAGTAGGGGCCTCAAACTTCACGCTAAAAAATCTGTTCAGATCGGGTACAGTGTATGTGACCAGAAAAACAAAATCTCCAAACCAGAGCCCTTTGTTTTGAGGCCTGTCTCTATCCAAAAGAGTACTGATCCAGTCTCTTTCTCTAGGTTTTATTCCACCCTCCACTTAACAGTTTAGAACTCTGCCTACTAATTTCTGTCAGAAAACTTTGACAGACACAAGTAAAATCCAAGCTTTTGGTTTGATGTTGAATTTCCTCATCTCTCCTTTCCCAGAAAAAGGTGAGAGGTTCCATCTTTGGGGCCTAAATGAAGGCATTGTTAAGTTACTGAACTGAGTGGCATTGGGGTTAACATTTGGACCCTCCAGCCATTAGGACCAGGTACTAACTATACTCTTTTGGTCATGAATGACTTTTGCTGATACTTTCGCTAGAAAGTTTGCCTAAATAAAGGGTGAGGAGCGCAGCTAAGCTTCCTTTGGCCAGTTCCCAATTGCTAGCAAGTATAAACAGAAGTAATCTCAATAAATACATAATTATGAGCCATGGAGTGTTAGATTTTGTGAGGCTAGTCAAAGGCTGAGTGTCATGGGAGGTACTTGTGAGCAGGTGACTCAATAGGCACAGAGGCTACCCTCGTAGGGGTCCCTCCTGGGGTTGTCATGGGCTACAGGCACAGAGGTCCTGATGGGGACATTTGGGTGTCAAGGCCTTCTTAGCTGGCAGTATACGTTTTCTGAAACTTGCAGAATCCTAGTATAAGTAAGGAAGATGAGGTCATGGGTGAGCATGTCCGGTTTGGCGTGGCCTGACATGTGGGAAGTCTATTTGCCAAAGATATGCTTTTGGTTGTTTTCCAGCAGTGAACCTGTGCAAATCTTATCCTCATCATGAATGCCTGCCCATCCCTGCCACTCTAATTGTCATCATCATATCAGCCTTCTTGATTCCAGCAGAATATTGGGGAATTATGGTAGAGCTGGGGCTACAGAGATCTTACAGTTTACAGCACCTGCCCTCAAGGAGTTTTCAATTTGTTTGGAAAGAGGAAGGATGAAGGGAAATATGGGGAAAGATGAAGAGACTGCTCATTCTGGAGTATTTAGAATGTTCCAGGCACCAGGGTGGTGCCTACTATGTTATCTCACTGGGCTCTTCATTTACTTTGTTTATAATATTGTTTCTACAGATTAGAAAACTGAGGATGAGAGAGAGTAAGTGCCTGAAGTTACCCAGCTTGGAGCTATGGTGCAGGCAACCTTGGAAGCCCGAACCTGCTGCATTGAACTCTCAGTAGCACTGCACCACACTAATGTATGCAAGGCTTGACTAATGGTGGATTACTCACGCCTTTCAGCAAATGGGTCATCAGGCAGTACTGTGGATGGGTACCTAGGATGGTGCAGATATGCGTGGCCTCTTCACGGAGGTGAGCCTTGTCTGGAGAAGCCACACCAGAGGCAGAATGGTACATTTTGGGAGATGAGATTTAAGAGCCTGGCAAGAATGAGACAGGGCATCCCTGACCATCAAGACTCACACCTTCCCTCTAGTCCTTCACTAGTTAGAAAACCAAAGGCCAGAGCTCTGTGACCTAGTGGAGGAAAGGCAGAGTGACTGGTGGGGTTGGAAGGGAGTGGAGGAAGCAGAGGTGAAAGGCTGATGAGGAAAGGTGGAGGCATCTAGAAGATATGAGAAGTAACTGTGTCTATAATCCTTTAATAGTAGAAAGTCATGGTGGAAGGTTGCATGCTATTTCCAACAGGAGCTGACCTCTCTCCAGAGTAATGCTAAGTGAGATCCAGTTTCTGTTCCAAGAGAAGAGTGGTGCCCAAGGAGCTTCTCCTGTAGGCTCAGCCATCTGTGTCCCCAGGCCAGTGCTCATCCAGGCAGGTGCATAGCAGGTGGGTTCTGCATGGACCTGGCTCCCCAGGACAGTGCTTGCATTTGCCTAACTCCCCAACACCTGTGGGCTGCTGCCCTTGGCCCTTGCAGAGCTTGCTGGCTCTCTGGCCTGAGGGCCAGGCTGATCCAGCCCACTTGCTTGGGCTCTGACATACTACATGACAGTTACAGCCCAGATTCCTGGCTGGGGTCCTGATGGAAGCTTGTGTGTTCCCAGGAGCTAGGATTTTGCTGCCAGGAGACACCTAGGGCTGTCCACCCCCTGCCCGTTCCCATCACTACTTTTTCTCACCCCAGATCCAATGCCCAGGGACATTGACACCTGCTGAAATCAGTGCCTGAGCCATCCTCTTCTTTTTGGACTGACGTGGGAGTGGGGAAGCTCCCCATCTCCTTAGGGCTAGCCTTATAGCTGAGCAAAAACAAAACCAAAGCCAAAAAACTACACTTACCCTTCTTTCCCCATCTTGCTATTCAGGGGAAATGTGAGAACTCGCTGGAAAGGAATGTAGAGGTTACTGTGAAGGAGGTGGGAGGAGGGTAGGACTCTAATTGTAATTAAATAGTATTTTATAAAAATACAGGGGATTATTGAAAGATTGTAAGGACGGAAGTGCCCTGATTGGACTGTGGTTCAGAGCTGTGGCAGGTGTATGGGCAGGCAAGGGACATGAGGGAGGCCAGGGGGTCAGAGGAAGGGCACTGGCTGTAGTGCCCGGGGCAGTGGGCAGTGAGTGTGGCTTGAGACAAATGATGGGGGTGAGAGGCCCTGCAGAGGCAGGAACAACCTTTCAGCTTTGCTCTGCTCCCTCAGTCCTATGTGTTCAAGACTGGGATGGGAGACTGGGGTAAGTTTCTCACCACCACCCCACACAGTGTCCAGTAACCTCACCCTTGTTTCTTGAGTGTTTAGATATTCTAGGATTAAAAAAATGGTTGTCTACTTGGAATAAAATATATGGTTGCTTAGTTATCCTGTCACATAACAAATTACCCACAACACTTAACAACTTAAAAAACCAAATATTTCTTACTTCATAGTTTCTAAGGGTCGGGGATCAGGGAGTGGATTAGCTGAGAGGCTCTGGCTCTGAGTCCCTCACGGGGTTGAAGTCAGGCTTTCGGCCAGCTGGGGCTGCAGTCATCTCAACGTCAGGCTAGGGGAAGCCCTCCTTCCAAGATGGCTCAGCTGGGTGTTGGTAGGAGCCTGAGTCCTTCACTGCTGTTGCTGGAGACCCTGGTTCCTTGTAACATGGGACTTTCCCTTGACTGCCTTAGGTTCCTCATTATATGACAGCTTGTTAGTTTGTTTCCTCAGACTGTGTAAGAGAGAGAGAGAAAGAGAGAGAGCAAGAGAGAGAGAGAGAGAGGCTACTAAGGGTGTAAATACAAGGAACTGGGGATGATAAGGGGCTATTTTGGAGGCTGGCTACTATGTAGGCTGGAGCAAAACCCTATGACATTGAGGAGTGCCCCTCCTGCAGGGCATTTGGCAAGGGAGAGGCTGAATACTGATGAGATGCCATCCACTCTGCCAAAGAGACTTTGCATGTAGGGGATGAAGTCTTCTAGTGGTGACTCAGTTTCCACAGCTCCTGGGAACCTGCACAGCGTCACTCCCAGGGCTCCTTGGCGGGACCCTCACACTCAATTTCCCTTAGCAACACTTTCCTCAGGAGAAACCCTCAGGCTCTGGCACAGTCGCATAAGCAACCTTACTGCTTCTCCCCTCCTCCATTCTCTGACATCTTCTTAACATCAGGAAAAGTCCCATCCTTATCCCTTTTTTGTCAGAACCTCTCTATCTAGTTTCTTCTCTTTTTTCTCCGCTTGATACTATTTTCCAGTTCTTTTGTAAGAGATCTTGAATGTCCATCCAGAGCCCAGTCACTAACAACCAGAGAATGAGTCATTTTTTCTCAAATCTGCCAGGATGTGAAGGGGGTATACTCACATTCAATCCTTCAGAGCATCAGGAAAAGGGACCTAGATGGACTCCTGATGATTTTCCATTCAAATAGTTTATGAACCCTCATCTGCAGTGGAGGGATGGGGGAGGCATGGGAAAAGGCAGAGTTAGCCACGTATCCAAGGAGCTGAAATCCATGGCTACAATGGCATGAGGAAAGTCAGAAGCAACTTGAGAAAATAAACCAATGAATTCAATTGGCACATTTTGAACTGGAAGTGGGACAATGTAGCAAGTGATTGATGCTGTTGGAGATCGTTTGGAGCAATGCATTTGGAGATGTGTTTAGAGGCACTGGCTGTGCAATGAGCTTGGTTAACAGTTCTTATTGCTCCAACTGTACAGTTCAGTGTGAGTTCTTACTACTATCAACCATCATGAAACAAGCCCTGCTCTGTACCAAGTCCTCTCTCAGGTGCAGGGCATAAAACCAGTGCCCCTGTGAGGGGCTCTTCTCCCAGTGAGGGAGGCTGAGTTGGACACAGACAAGAGCAACCCATCATGATAGGCATGCGATAGGCATCTCGGAGTTTTGGGTATGAGAGAAAAACTGTTAGGGAAGGTTTAGAAAGACACTATCTGAGATAACCCAGAAAATAGACGTGGAGGTCAAGCTTAGCTTCCATTGCTGCCACTGAACCACACTTCTCAGGGACCCATCAATGGCCACTCCAATGGAAGCTAACCCTTTTATTTCCCATATGATTTTTCTTTTCCAACAGAGCATAGGAAATGAAAACTACTGCCCCCAAAGCCCTCATAGAGCCCCACAATATATAATCCAGTGACTCAGGCTGGCAGTCTTCACCTTCCTTCTTTGACTTTCCAGCAATTCTATCATCATTGGCTCTGAATCCCTGACCCCTGCTGAATGATTGGCTCCTTCCATTTTCCTTTGATTGCTCTCTTCTTGAGTTGCCTCATCTAATTTTATCAAAAGTTTATTTCCCCTTTAAAGCATTTGTATGTTAACGAAAAAAAAATCTGTAAATGAAGATAGTTTTTATTTTCTCTGTTTTGTTCTAACTGATGATTATTTTTCTTGTCTGGGCTTGAACAGAGAAAAGCATCAGCAAGGCTCTTGTTGAAAAATTCATCTTGTCAATGGTGGCAAGAGCCACACTGCAAGAAATAATAAGCCCAGCTGCAGCCTCTGTTCAGATCACAGTAGAGGCGGCAACACCCCTTCCCCCAAGTCTTCCTTTCGAGCAGCCCTCCATGAGGCTGCTGTGATTTACCTATGTTGAAATAGCCTGTAAAAAAACCCGTAGAATCACCATCACCCCCACTTCCCTATCTAGGAGGGCAAAGGATCTCTCCCCCAGGTCAGAGAAATAGTATCCTCTGTTATAATCTCATCTCTGTGGTCTTTGGGGATGCTGTTGTCCATTCAGTCACTGACAGTCATTTCTTTCTTAGTTCTTACACCAGGCATCCTTTTACCAATTTCTCCCCTTTCAACAGCCACCTAGAGACATATTAAGTTGCTTTCTGGTTCCCTCTGCCTGTAATAAATCACTCCAAACTCAAGGGAAGGATAGAGCGACAACTTCAAGCAAGACCTCCAGAGGATCTCTGGTGGAAATTGTACTTTCTTTAAGACCCAACTCTTGGGAACCTTCCCTTATGAAGTCCATCTGGTCACCAGCATATAGGTTACTGTCGCCCTTATAGGCCCACATAGGTTACTGTCTTGTAACTCCTGATGAACACATTTATCACACTATATCGCCATGCTCTTTCAATACATTTGGCTATTCAATTAAAGAGAATCCACAGACTTGGGGTACCTTTGGGAGCAGGGCAAGCATCTCCTTCTTTGCTTTCCCTGAGATCTAGCACCTGGCAGGGAGTTTGTACTTATGAATTATTTTCGGATACATCAGTGAGCTCTGAAAATACCCGGAAGTATATCTTTACCACTTTCTTCTTTCTCCTGGCCTTGGCTAGAGTTTCCTTAGGGAGGGTGCAATCTTGGACCATTTGCTTGCTCTCTGGGCAAATGGGATTCTATTTGTAAAAGCCCTCCTGACAACAGTGTGGATAGGGCCCATCAGGAACAACGTGTGGTGAGCTCAAGGCTTGCCCATGAGCTGGGAGCCCCAGGGCCTCTCTGAGAAAAGAAAGAAAAGAAAGCACTTGTTAGTGTTAGTGATAGGTCAGGGATATTAGATTTTATAGTTCCTTTAAGGATGCTGAACTTATGTTACCAGAGGGGTCATTTGCAAACCACAGCAGATCAATGAACAGTGAATTTAAGTAGCTGCAGGCTTCTTAGTTGCTATCTTCCACACAGAAGAAGAGTTAAGTGTGCCTGCCCTCAGGTTATGAGGTAAGAATCTAATCAGCTAATTCAACATTGACATTCCTCCCATGGATGTCACCTGCATCCTTCTCAGCCCGCTTGGCACTAGGGACACCTGGAGTGCTAGCACTTAGAAGGAAATTCAATTTGTTTTCTCCAGTTCAGTGACTTTGAGGTTAGGGCTCTCATAAGAATTATAAAATAATTCCTAGCCTTTGGTTGTCAAACACCCAAGCTGAGATGTTAGCGAAGTTTTCCTGCATAGAGTCAGCATTCCTGCAGAGGACTCAGTCCCATGGGTCGTTTGCTGGAAGAGATTACATGTACAAGCATCTGCTTTCTCTCAGATACTTGAGAGTTCATATTCTGATTGGGCTACATACTGGCCATGAGACCTTTGGCCAGGGACATCAGCTCTGTGAGCCTTGATTTCCTCATCTAGCAAGAATAAATAATATTAATGTTCACCTCAGAATGTTATTTTTATGATGTAGTGGGATACTCTATAAACCTTAGTCCTGACACCTTGTAGGCTCAAAAAAGATGATGGTGGTGGTGGTGATGATGATGACGATAAGCTTGGAACTAGTGGTGGGCCTGGAGTCAGCCTCAGCCATTAGATGCAGCATGAGCTCTGCAAGTATCTAATTGCCATTTCAATGCTTATGGTTGCATACTTACTTTTAAACATTTTAGAAACATTTATAGAATAATATCCAATTGACATCAATGTATTTACTTCCAGGATGTTGCTCCACTTTCCACTTTCCCTTTTCCCCAATCTCAGGGAAACTTTTTACGTGAAACAACTGAGGCTCAGAGAGGCCAAGGTCACTCACAAAGTGGGTGAGGCAGAGTCTGGAATAAGGCTATGGTTTTTTGAGCTCAGTTCTCCTACCTGGGCAGTTTACCACTCTGTTCATAAAGTAAAAAGAAAGCTCTGAAATTCCCACTAAAGTATAAATAATGGATCTCCACTATAGGCATTATCCCTCCTACTAAAATGTTAGGCACCAGGGAGATAGGTAGAAACAAAATGCTCCCTGCCTTAGGGAAACTCCCAGGACATTATCTAAGCTGTGAAGTTCTAAGAAAGATTAACTTCTGATCCTCAGACAGGTAGGGGGTCATAGCACTGGAGAGGATGGTGAGCCATGCAGTCTGGATGGCACTGGGTGGGCCAGTTTTCTGGGGCCAAATGCAGTGATTCCTAGCATATTTGGGGTGGGAAACATGAAGAAAGATGGGCAGTGAGCACCATCCCTATGGTGATGGGATGATTTCTGCCCTGGGTGTTCGCTGGGTCTCTATACATGGTCCACATCTGTTCTGAGGATTTGACCATCAAGAGCCAGAGAGGATCAAGGTGAGGAGTCTGCTGAGCAGATGCAGAGAACTGTGGCCAACGTATGGGTTCAGAAAGATTTTCTGAACATATGTAAATGGTGTTTTTTCACACTATACATGAGCACACATACACAAGCTCACACTCACACACATACACATAGATCCCCAGCTTGGCTTCCTGGGTCCTTTTTTTTTTTGTGAAGGGGAATTTTACCGTCCTTACCATTGTCACAGGATTTCTAAGAGCCTCCTCTTTTCAGGTATCCCGGGCATCTCCTTTGTGCAGCTTCATTTGCGACCTTGAATTTCTCAGGCTGTCTGTGTTTTGGCTTTGCTGTGATTGCGCTTTCCACCCTGCATGGCTGCTCTCCAACCAGCATAGCTGCTCTCCCCCGTCATCATCAGAGATCTCAATGGGGAGTCCACCTATTTCAGGTGCTAAAGCCACTTAAGTCCTGACTTCGGAATCAGGGGCTACTCTCCCTCAGCACCAATCCATCTCCTCGTGGTTTCAGCTCATTTGTTATTTCTTGCAAACTAGATGGTCACAGCATGGTCTCGACTATGTTCTCCACCCCCTGCTTATTAAGATGTTTCACAAGGAAGTACAAAAAGGTAGTGATGCATTTGAGTTAAAAAATGTGCTCAGCTCATCTATAATCCTGCTCCAAATGGAATTTCAGTCCCATTTCTCTTTCTGACTTTTGCTGATGTTGGGGACCTGTCCTTACTATTAAGCTGCCTTTGCTGATGAAAAATTACTTTTCGTACATACTGAGGGCCGGCTTCATAGAAATGTGAGCACGGCTTTAGGCTGCAGGAAGGGCAAATCCCAAAGGACTTGGAAAAAAGAGCACTAAGTTTAAATTTCAGGCCAATTATCAGATCTGCAAACTTGGTCAAATTAATTAGCATTCTCAAACCTTCATTTATTAAATGAGGGTGTCAACTTTTTGATTGAGAATTAAATGTGATGGTATATGAAATGGTCCTGGTTCTTAGTAAATGCTTGATAAAAGCCTCATCTCTTTGCTTATTACCCCCTATGATAATGCTTACGTGTATTTGGATAAAAATGTCAAACAATGGATGATGTTGCAGACTAATGGCATCATTTCGAAAACTCCAGCAGAATAATGAACAGGACCTCTTCTTAGGCCTTGAACCTTCAGATCTGCTGACATAGAGAGTCAGATAGCAGCATTCAAATTATGTGTGCCTCAAAAAGACAAACATCACATGCTTTCACTTATTCGTGGAATCTAAAAAGTAAAACAACTGAAACCGTGGATGTAGAGTAGAAGGATCATTGCCAGAGGCTGGAAAGGGTAGTGGGAGGTAAGGGGGAAGTAGGAATGGTTAATGGGTTCAGAAAACCGGAGTGAATAATGCCTAGTATTTGAGAGCACAATGGGGTGACAATAGTCAATAATAACTTAATTGTACGTTTTAAAATAACTAAAAAAGTATAATTGGATTGTTTTTAGCTCAGAGGATAAATGCTTGAGGGGATGCACACCCCATTTCCCATGATGTGGTTATCACGCATCGTATGCCTGTAGCAAAACATCTCATGTACCTCGTAAATCTGTACACCTACTATGTACCCACACAAATTAAAATAAAAATTTAAACAACAACGAAATCAAATAAAAACAAAATCAAAAAACACCTACATGCCCGCTTCGTTTGAATAAGAATCCTACCAGCTGTTCCTGGGGTGATGGCAGTGTCTTATTTTGCATATGGAAAGCACCTAGCATCTATCCGGCACACACAGGGAATGCCTGGTGAATATTAATTGCTTTTTCTTTTATTCAGAGCTGGCAGGAAGTGGGTCATATAGGTGTAAACTAGCCTCGAAGCGATCGAGCAGCCTTGTGCCTCTGGGCATCTGTTGTGTGGATCCCAGGGCAGAGGCCCAGTGGTATCATTAGCTGCAATGTGAAGCTTCTTCCAGCAGATGCCGCTGTGATACAGACATCGCCAACTGTGCATGCAGGACCTCAGGATCGCCCTGTGGCTGCGGGAAGCGGCAATGCAGGCTGTGACGTTTGGGCACATTGTCCATAGGATGATTACAGAGGCTGCACTGGGCTTGAAAACAACAAGCATGGGAGCTTGAGTTATGGTAAAGGACAATGAATAAAGAAAGAAAAACAGGAAGGTTTTTTTTTTTTTTTTTTTTTCAGGAAAAAGGAAATTTCGGTGTCAATGGCAGAACGGATGACTGTAAAGGAATGGTTTTAGATGGAAGAAGAGGACACACGTAATCTGAGTGAGGGTGTGGGAGCTTGGGGGAAGTTCAAATGGACAGACATTGGATACAAACATCCTCACTCCCTATTGTCACTGACATCGTTAATAGTCTCTAGTCTTTTTATGCCCCTGGAAACCCACGCTACGCTTTTCAGGGCTCTTTCCTGGATCCTTTAGAAAGGGATAAGTATAGATGTGTTTGAGTACTCCCTTTCTTTACAAGAGAAAGTCCTTTATGGGGCTTTGGAATCTGGAGAAGCTGCAGGCAGTTGCAAGATCAACTTGAATCTTAAATAGCTCTTCACGTAGGGCTTTCAATGATGTACATATATAGATGTGTCCCTTGGGGTTTTCTATCCTGCACGTCCTAGGTTTTCTAGTTGAAGGCACAGGCAGCTACTCCAAATTGTGGGTGTTGCAATTAGGGCATTTACTGATCAAGGTACAGGATGTTTGTGGGGTGAGAAGCTAGAGCCGTAACCACGGAGATAGAAGTGGAGATCATAGTTTCTGAGCCAACAGAACCCTTACCATGTCGTTTGTTCCTAGGATGTGTTGGTTGTAGGTCTGTGCACTCAGCTTCTGATAGAGTAACTCACCTGACTCTTTATCACTTGGTGAGCCAATGTCATGGCTCAGGGCTGTGCTGGGCTGGGGGAGGGCCAGGCAGAGTTCCTGCGCTTAAGGAGCTTGCCATGTCTTTACCTTCTTGAAGTGATGAGTAAATGAGTTAGAAGGTATTTAAACACCACTGAGGAGACCTAAGTGGAGGCTAAATGAGCTACAAGAATCACCCATGTTCTGGGGGACTGGGGAGACCTGGAAATGGTGAGAGAGACTGGAAGCAAGGCGGGGCAAGGCTTTCGCTTTGAAATATGTGTGGATTTTGCGGGTGAAAAATGAAGGGGGAAGTTTTCCCAGGTGGAGATGAATTGTATGAAAGAGGCAAGAATAATCCTGGTGTGGGCAGGACGGTGCCTAGAGCAGCCCAGCTAGATCACTGGGTGAAGTTTGCAGAGCGAAGTGACGTTGACATCAGGAGCAAGTAAATTAAACTTCCCATGGCAGATTAAAAAATAAAACATCCAACAGTTACTTTTCACGGCAGCATGGTACCACTGTGGAAATGCACGTTCTAGGAACTGGCTCCTGCTGTGTTTCAGCAATGTCCAGGAAAGCTTTCACCAACCCATGGCCCAACCGAAACCTGACATTGCTGGCTGACCCAGCTCTCACCACCTTTGACTCCTACGGTTGACTGACCTTTGACTTCAAATGGTACTAGGGGCAAACGGTGGCAATGTGGGTTGAAATGGGAGAGGTCAAAGCAGGAAGACTGGCAGGAAGGCTCCCACAGAAAGTTAGGTATAATCTGACTTGGACCTGCCTAGGAGGATGGGAATGGCTACAACCACATGGGAGTCTCTCCCTGAAACACTGCAAAGGGCAATTGGAGGGGTTGGGGCTAGCTGGAAGAGGGGGTGAAGCAAAGAGAGCAGTCAGTGATGACTTCCTCTAGACAAGTTTTCTAGCTTTCACGCCTGAGGGCATTGTTAGGCCCCTAAAAGATACAAGGACTTTGAAAAGCAGTCAGTTTAGATGTATATATTAGGGAAGATAATGAGTACAGTTTGAAATGTGGTATAATTTGAAACTGTGAGATTGAAATAATGGTAGAACACTTATGTGGACATACTAGGCATTTGAAAAGGTGACAGCGTGTCTCTAGGGGATGGAAGGATAGAGCTCTGCGTTTGAGACCACCAAGATGTGAGCCACCGGCCTGGCACATCTGGCACATGGTAAAAGCAGAGGGTGGCAAGAAGGCAGAGCACGGGCCATAGGCCTAGGCCTGAAGTGAAGGGCTGTGGAAGAACTTTCTGTGACCAGGATAATCCAAAAAGAGACCCCTCTCACTTCAAGATGGAATATCCATTTTCTGTCATTTCTTTATCAGTGTCTTGAACACCTATTATCGGGGAGGAGATAAGAAAGTCATACGGCAGCCTTCTTGGGCCAGGAAGCACTCTGCAGCTTCTCCAAGAGGATCCTGGTAGGCCTCAAATGTTCAGAGATCACCTAGTCCCTCTGTCTCCATATAACATGTGGGGAAACTGAGGCCCAGGAGTCACTGGCATGCCAATGCTGTGCAGTTAGTGAGGGAAGACAAGACCCTTAGTCAGCCCACGAACTTCAAACTTAACACCTGTGCTTACTCCCCCTGCAAAAACAGTGTAGAGCTCAAACGTGAGCATCAGGCAGGCCTGGGTTCAAATCATGACACTATTACTTCCTAGGTCTGAAACCTGAGGAGGGCGAGATAGCCTCTCTAAGCCTCAATTCCCTCACCCGGAAAATACAAACAATGAGATTACCAATGGCATTAGATCCTATGTGGCTTGTCTGAGGCGACACAACCAGGATGCTGAGCACATTGCTGCCAGAGAAGCACTCAACATTAATTCATCAATGCTTAACTCAAGAAATAGTTATTGCACACCTATTATGCTTCTAGTATCAAGGATATAACAGTGAGCAAAGCCCATGCTACCTCGGCCTCATGGATGTTATAACCTAGAGGAGACAGACATTAAATGATACGAGAAATAGATAATTATCGACAGTGTTAGGGACTATCAAGAAAAAGGCAGGGTGCTCTTAAGAATGAATAGCAGGGCAACCTCATCTAGTCTAGGGCTCAGGAAAGAGCTGAATGCTGAAGAATTACAAGGAATCCTTTGTGTAGAGAGAAGGGCAGCAGAAGAGCATTCCTGCCAGCGAAAGGAGTCTGCACAAAGGCCATGAGGTAGGAGGGAGGTCCAGTGTTGCTGGATATCAAAGGCATAAAAAGACTCTGGGGTACAGTCCCTCATTGTTAAGATCCCCCTCTGCCTTCAGTCTCATTCCAATCTCAATTACTTCTTGTGAGGACAAGGAGCCATCCCCCTCCTATTACTGGAAGGGAAATTAACAAAGTTATTTAATACTATAGACTTAGTAGGTTGAGTGTCTTGGGGAGGCTCAGGACACCCTTAGAACCCAACTACCCTTGTCTTCAGTTTGTTCAATTTTCAGCTTCTGTTTAGCATCCTCTTCACTGCCAAGTCAGAGCCCTGTCCCAACCCCAGCCTTCCTCTATGGCTCACAGGGCTGGATTCCTACATGTACCCTCGGTTCTGCCTGTGGTGCCATTCCTAGTGCAGTGATCCCCCAGAATGCTGAGGCTACCTGGTAATAAGCGAGCCCCGTGGGGAGAGTGGGAGTGGGGATGGTGACAATGGCCTTGACACAGGACGGTTCTTACCAGTTAAAATTGAGAGGCGTGCTGTCCCAAGACACCTGAAGACCCCCTTCCCAGGAGAGAAGTAGCCCTGTGCTTAAAAAAAAAAAAAAAAAAAAAAAAAGCCAAAATCCAGTCTGGGGATCTGATAGGAACACAGTGAAAAAAGGAAACAGCAGGATGACTACAGGCTGTACAGCCAGGAGGAAAGAAGAGGTCGGCTTGAGTTAAGTGTTTCAGAACAAGGGCTGTGAAAGGCACATGGCTGCGTGACTCCGCTAGCCCCGATCTTGACCATTGCACTTGGCTGGGAACCCCCTGTAGCATTGCTTCAGGCTCCAGGTTGAGCTTTTCTGAGAGCCAGATCTGCTGGTGGTAAAGGCTGGTTATCACTCCTTTAGATACAGTGCAGAATGGCAGGCCAAAATTATCCCTGGAGGATCTGCCCTACCTCTGGCCCATGCACTTACAGAGTCCTTTTCTTCCACATTCCCACCCTCTGAATGCCTAGTTTGAGTTTCCTCTCTGAACTTCCCAATTTCCCCTTGAAGGTTTAATGAGGAAGAAGGTTTGCTCCAGAGGATGCTGTCCTGGGAGCATCCAGGGCGTGGACAACTTAGGTCCTTACAGAAGCAAATCCAGTCATGTTTTATCCTCATAGTTGCAGAGGCTAAAGCCATCCATAGGCACCAAAGAATCTCACGGCATCTTAGGATTTGAAAGGAACACTGAAGTCTTTTGTCCTGTGCTGTACCCAGCGGATTCCAGAATTCACCTCCTTGGTGATTCTCCGTATCATTTAGCTGAGTAGGAAACACTAAATACAAGAAGCTTTCTCATAGATATGTGTGGCATTATGTAGAATTTATCTGGAAGTTTTTGAGAAAAACGATCTTCTGAGACTCTGGAGTAGAATCTGACAAAGGAGGGTATGGGCTGCTTCCTGATGCAGGAGGAAGGGATAGACATTTGCTGAATGTATAATAGGAACCCAGCTCAGAATTAGGCATATTACATTGATTTTTCAATGATTCTCAGAACTCTGTGGGCTAGTGGATAATGTCTCAATTTTATAGCCTATCACCCTACTTCCCCATTAGGTGGTAGAGCTAGAATCTGAAATCAAATCTGTTCAACCAAGCCTGTGGTTCTTCCACTAAATCAAATTGCCTCGTATTTATTTATTTATGCATAGAGGCAATGAAATCAGAAAATATTTTTCATAGGTGCTGTCTTCTGGAGTTAAAAAATAACACCCAAACGTAACACTCCTCAAGCCTTGGGTTCTTGTCATCATTCATAAGCATTCCTCAATGACAGCCAGTTGCACCTGTCACCCTCCTACCATGAGGAGGGGGAAGATGAGAATTTCTATGAAAGATTTATAGGCTGGGATCAAAGAAGCAGTCAGGGTAAAGTTCAAGCTCCAGTCCCCAAGGTCTCTTTTATTCCTTATGTCAATAAATTCACTAGCCCCACTCTGAGGTCACAGTGATTTGCTTTGTGCTGTATTTTCTATCTTCTATGAGTTAGCACTGTGATAAGCACAGTGGATGTGGGGAGATGGTTCCTGCCAAGTAGCAGAAACACAGATGTAGTTGAGTCATTACAGAGCAGAGTGGTGTGTGTCTCATAGCTGGGCACATGGAGGAGGGAGTCACTGACTGGGGCAGAAGCTACTTAGGGATGGGTCTAGTTCAATGAGACAAAACGCATTTCTGTAGGGGTGCTTGGGAATGACAGGCAGGACCTGATCTTCTGGAGCCTTGTGTGTCAGGTTATAAAGCTTGTAATTTATCCTTCAGCTGTGGGGAGCCACCGAAAGTCTGGCTTGGTCCCAACCTCTGTGTACTTCTGTATCTTCACATCTCCTCACGTGTGGGTTCTGGCCACTTTCATTCTTCGGCATGGAGAGGACTGGCCCTGAGGGGAGGCAGGAGATTCTCAGAGCACACTTGCTGCCAGTTTAACCTGACCAGGTGTTCCTGCTGCTACAGGAGATTTCTTCCTTGGCTGGGAGTGGTGGCTCACACCCATAATCCCAGAACTTTGAGAGGCCAAGGTGGGCAGATCACCTGAGGTCAAGAGTTCGAGACTAGCTGGGTCAACATGGTGAAACTTTGTCTGTACTAAAAAAAAAAAAAAAAAAAAAAAAAAAAAAGAGCCTTGTGTGGTGGTAGGCACCTGTAATCCCAGCAACTTGGGAGGCTGAGGCAGGAGAATTGCTTGAACCTGGGAGGCAAGGTTGCAGTGAGCTGAGATCATTCCACTACACTCCAGCCTGGGCGACAGAGTGCCACTCAGTCTCAAAAAAATAAAAAATAAAAAAATTTAAAAATAGAGATTTCTTCCTTAGTTGTGAAGCTCCTATTCTAATCTGCCTCAGTCTGGGAATGACTCTCTACTTTCAGGAACTAGAGGCTGGCCCCTAAACTCCAAATCAGCGTCTCTCTGGGGCTATCATTTGGCCTGAAATCCTGGGCTCTGTCTGACTTTTGAGGTGCCTCCTCTGTATCTTGTGGCCTCCTCTTTATCTTGCGACCTCCTCTCCACCAACCTTCCTGGCCAACTTTTTGCTTGAACCAATGGCGAGCGAGAGTAAGAATTATTCCCACTCTTAATGTCTGTGCTCAAGACCTGCAGGTAGGTCAGTTCTCCAGATCTCTACCTGCCCCAAGCCTGATTTACTTTTCAGCTTCATCCAGATGCTATTATGAACGATAGCCCCAGTCTGCTCCCTTCTTGGAGGTCATTAGAGAGGCCAGTTGAAGCTTAGTGTGGTTTTCAGAAGTACTAATCCTTAGTAAGACTTTTGTGATTAATCACCATTATGAATTTTTATATTCCTTGGAGAGATCCCACCAGGAATTTCACATGATGTTAACATCCCAGTGCCATTTGGAATATCTCGGCCATTTGGAATATGTCTTTAAAATCTTTTGTTTTCATGAAGGTTATATGGTATGACTCCTGAGACCTTTAATATCACAGATAGTTTATATGAGTATACATTTCAGACTTTCAATACTTTCACTCAAAATTCTATAAATATTGTCACTTGTTCTTTTGATCATTAGGGTTCCAGGAGTGAGTTTGTTCTTGTTATTCTGTGGAGAATCAGTTTCTAATTTATTCATCATTGATTAAATATATATTCATTGAGTCAGATCAGATTGAATTATACGAAATAGCTACTTTTTCTTTTCTAGGCCACATAATTGAAACCAGCACTTCTGTACGGCTCAGTTTAATATGACATATCAGGCCTTGTGCTAGTGCAAGGAAACCCTAAAATATTAAACAGTACCTGCCCTCCAGGTACACACAGCCTGGTAGGGAAGCTAAACAATGAGCAGTTAATACAGTAGAATGTGACAGAGGCTATAAAAGAGGTAAAAACAAAACAGTGGAGGAAGGGAAGAAGGGCAGAATTAGAATCCCGGAGAAGGCAGGCTTATGTGCTTTTCTTATGCCCTACCATCACTCTCTCTTTATGCATAAGCTATGAGCTTATTGACTTCTTTTCTTTCTCTTTCTTTCTTTTTCTTTCTCCTTCTTTCCTTCCTTCCTTCCTTCCTTCTTTCCTTCTCTTCTCTCTCTTTCTTTCTTTCCCTTTCTCTTCCTTTCTCTCACTTTCTTTCTCTCCTTTTTCTTTCTTTCTTTCTTTCTTTCTTTCTTTCTTTCTTTCTTTCTTTCTTTCTTTCTTTCTTTCTCTCTCTCTCTCTTTGTTTCTTTCTTCTCCCTTTCTCCCTTTCTCTCTTTCTCTCCTTCCTTCCTTCCTTCCTTCCTTCCTTCCTTCCTTCCTTCCTTCCTTCCTTCCTTCCTTCCTTCCTTCCTTCCTTCCTTCCTTCCTTCCTTCTTTCTTTCTTTCTTTTCTTTCTTTCTTTCTTTCTTTCTTTCTTTCTTTCTTTCTTTCTTTCTTTCTTTCTTTCTTTCTTTCTTTCTCTCTTTCTCTCTTTCTCTCTTTCTTTCTCTCTTTCTTTCTTTCTCTCTTTCTTTCTTTCAAATTTCACTCTTGTTGCCCAGACTGGAGTGCGATCACGTGATCTTGGCTCAGTGCAGCCTCTGCCTCCCGGGTTCAAGCAATTCTCCTGCCTCAGCCTCCCTAGTAGCTGGGATTACAGGTGCCCACCACCAGACCCAGCTAATTTTTTGTATTTTTAGTAGAGACAGGGTTTCACCATGTTGACCAGGCTAGTCTCGAACTCCTGGCCTCAGGTGATTCACCTGCCTTGGTCTCTCAAAGTGCTGGGATTACAGGCATGAGCCACTGTGCCTAGCCTATAGATTTATTTTCTTCGTCCTTGATGAGTGGAAATGAAGGAGGAGAAGGCTGCTTCAAAAACTAGAATCCTTGCAGTCATAAAACTACCCTGTTTTCCAGTTTTATTGCCTTTACTTTCTAAGTCATGGGCAGCCAGAGGTGGAGAGGTCATTGTACCTATCACCAAACATAAACAGGTAGGCCACAGGGTCCATTTTTGCGTCTAGTCCTCTCACTTTTATATTTACGAAACATTACTCTCATCTTCTGGCAATGTGTTGACTCTTCCAACTTGTTCTCAGTGCATTATGGGATTTTCATGTTTTTCTGAGCTTCTTCATAGAAGTTTGGATGGGACATTGGGGACCGTTGGTTCAGAGGCTCCTTGCCAGTTGCCATTTTAAGCCACAGCCAATAGATGTTAGGCTGAAGCCCAGGCTTTATGTACCTCTCTGAACAATGGATATTGGACTTTGCAACCATACTAGTGCAACCCAGGGAGTTAGTGAGTACTTCCAACTTTAGTTTCACTTGCTTTTGGCTTACTCCCTTTTCCCAAAATACACCTGAGTTCTCTGATTTCAGCAAGCCTTTGTAGGTGATACCAACACTATTTTTCTTTCTACCTGAACACAGACCTTTTCCAATCTTTCCTAGATTTAAACAGTCTATGCCTTCCTCTCTTATTTTCCTATGTATTCAGATACCTGTTTTTTTTTGAAGAAATATTTAATCTTTAATAATTAATATTTAGTTATTTGTGGGGCTTGTGACTTCTTTATCAAACATATTTGAAGGGGGTCTATCAGCTTTCAGTATATATATATATTTATGTATATATGTAAATGTGTATATATATATACACACACACACATTTTTGACAAGCAAGAATGTTATTGGAGTGCAGCCTCCTCATTAGGTGAGACATGGTTATGTATTCACACCATCAAGGTGGAAGTGTGGCAGCCTGCCCGCCTTCATACTGGGGGAGCTGCCAGGACTAGGGTATGTATAATTGCTTCAGATACTCAGAGCCAAATCTGTCATCTCCATGACTTCCTGATGGCTGGTGATGTGCACCTGCCAACTAGTCAGCCTCAGCAGGTGCATCCAAGCTGGGTGCCAGTGCCCGGGCCCAGAGAACCTGTAAGCCAGCAGCATCTCTCCACAGGACATGTTTGAAGTGGTTTGGAGTAGGAAATGGGGAAAACAAGAACTTCTGGTTTTAAAATATTTCTAGGATGCTCTATGAAATTATACTTTTATTTTCGTGGCTTTAAATATCTTCTATATTCTGATGACTCCCAGATTTCTATCTCAAATCCAGACCTCCCTTTTGAATTCCAGACCTGTATATCCAGCTCCCTACTTGACAACTCTACTGGCATATTTAAAACAGATTTTCTAATCTTTAAAAGATCATTATGATCTTCAAAAAGCCTACTGGAGTGAATCCCTCACAGAAAATAACTATAAGGAATGTATGTAATTCGAATAACAGCTACCTGAGGCCCCAAGTTTCTGCATTTTCTTCCTTCTCTATCTCTATCTATCTCTTAAAGCAGTTCATCCACCTTCTTGCTCAGTGTAAATTCATCATAGTAATCTTGACTCTTCTCTTTCTCTCATACCTACATAAAAAGTCAGGACACCTTATCAACTTTACCTTCAACATATGTTTGTAATCCAAAAACTACTCCACTTCTATTCATACCACTCTGGTGTGAGCACCGTCATTGCTTGTCTGTACTCCAGCTTAACTTACCCTTGTTCTGCTCTAAACTGTTTTCCACCTAGCAACCAGCGCAAGCCTTTTCAAAATGGAAAACATTATGTAAGCCTTTTGTTCAAAACACTTCAAAGTCTTCTATCTTACTCAAAGTAAAAAAAAAAACAAAACACCAAAAAAAAAAACAATGACAATTCACAGCAGGACAAGTATCAGTCACTGCTCTCTAAACTGAAACAAGAAATGCAACCTGTTAACATGTGGGTAGAAGTTTTACTTATGAGACCTTGATTATGAAGTCCATGTTTTGGTTACATGTTACATACTTTATTTTCTAAAGAACAGGACACATTACTTCAAAGAATGTGTGAAGATCATTTGAGTCACCTGTAGTTTTGGTGTGCAGGCTGTTGATTTATCAGAAAGACGGATGTTATTCTCTATGGCCTGGAAAATATTTTTATTTTATTATTATTATTTTTAGAAGGAGTCTCACTCCATCACCCAGGTTGGAGTGCAGTGGCACAATCTCAGCTGACTGCAACCTCTGCCTTCCTAGTTTAAGCAAACCTCCCACCTCAGCTTCCTCAGTAGCTCTCTAACTGCATCTATCAGGAATCAAAATTTTTAGGATCCAGTATGGCAATAAATGCAAATGTTTTAAAACAACGTTGCATTGTAGTTTTACAGTAAATGGGAAAGTGAGTCTAAACAAGAACAAAACCATACAATGCTGCAGGAAGCAGCAGCGTTTTCATGACTACAATATGTGCACACTAGCTGATGCATTAGCATGAATACTAAACCTGATATTTGAAGCAGCAGACCTTGGATCAATGGGTAGTAGGCATTGAAATTGAGCCAGGGGTTGTGTGCTTCAACCTATTCTTTAACTGGAGATGAGAGGAACATGCTTCCAAAACTTAAATAAATAATGAGCCGTGTCTGGGAACATTAGGTTCACTATTTAGCAAATGCCAGCTCTAGATAGATCTCTCCCCATTCAAAAGTTAATGGAAAAAAATAGTCATGATGGGGAGAATAGGTGGAGATCTGCTGGTGGTAAAAGACCTTTAAAAGATCATTATGATCTTTAAAAAGCCTACTGGAGTGAATCCCTCACAGAAAATAACTATAAGGAATGTATATAATTCAAATAACAGCTATCTGAGGCCCCAGACAATGAACATAGGTAGACCAGTTGGTAGGGAGTATACTCTAGGAGAAGATGAGTTACGTAAAGCAAGTTCCTGTTTTCATGGCTTTTAGTTTGGGGCAGAGTACATTTGGCAAGACTCAGAAGCTGTGGGGGTAGGGTTGACAGAGAAAAAAACATGTCGTATTTTGGCCTGGTGGATGAAAAAAGTTAAGCCATGGAATCCAGCCACTGAAGAGAGCAGGAGAATCTTGGAGATTCAAAAAATCAGATAGGGTTTCCCAAATCCTGTCTAATAGACTCAAAGTGGCTCAGGGGAAGACAAATGATCTGAACTAAGACTGGAGCTGTTGTCCAAGAAACAGAGTTTGCAGTTCAAGATTATTGCTTACTAAAACAAAAGAAATTGTACTCATCAGAAAAAAATAAAAGAATCCAGAATCTCCACAACTAAACATTCGCAAAGCCCAGGATACAATCCAAATACCCAACATAAGAAGAACCAGAAGAAAGAAACACATTCTCAATAGCAGGTGTTGGCAAACTCTGATCTCTGGCCAAATTTATCCCACAGACTGTTTTTGTATGACTTCTCATATAAGACTTTTTTCCCCTTAATTTTTACAGGATTGTAAAACAAAACAAAACAAAACAAGTCACCACCAACAAAAAAAGAGTATATGACAGCAACCATATGTGTCCCACAAAGTCTAAAATATTTACTATCTGGTCCTTCATAGAAAAAGCTTGCCAACTCCTACTCAAGAAAAAAAATATGTAAAGGAGAACATTCTTGAGGCGCTCCAGATGCTAGAACTACTTTCGAGGTTTTAAAGTGACTGTTATATCTATAGTGTCCAAAGCAAAACAAAATAATATGCTCACTATGAACAAAAAAATTAGAATCTTGGAAGAGAAATAGAAGTAGTAAAAAGAACCAAATAGACATTCTAGAAGTGAAAAATTCAGTATTGGAAATAAAAAATTCACAAATGAACCTAATAGCCAAATAAATATAGTAGAAAAAAGAGTAACTTTGGAACTTACTCAATGGAAATAACCATATGTGAAGAACAGAGAGAAGAAAGTTTAAAAGATAAATAATATTACCTCAAAGATCTATGAGGTAATATTAAATTACCAGTTAATTGTGTTAGGTAATTTGAATCACAGAGAGATAGCAAATAGGGTAGAACAAATTTTTGATACAGTAATAGATACGAAATAGCCAAATTTGATGAAAGACATTTGCAGATACATAATTATCAGGAAATACCAATGAGAATGAAAACAAATAATCCCACACTGAGACATATCATAATAAATGGTTCACAAGACAAAGTTAAAGAGCAGATCCTGACAGCAGAAAGAGGGGAAATAAAAAACATATGACATGTAGGGAACAGATAATTTAATTAATGGCTAACTTTACCTCAGAAACCATGGAAGCCAGGAAAGAGCATAACAGTATGTTTAACATGCTGAAATAATATAAAAAGTTGTCAACCCAGAATGCTACATCCAGTGATTATATTGTATAATATTGAAGTCAACATAAAGATATTTTCAGGAAAAGAAAACTAAGAGTATTTGTTCCTAGTAGATCCACACTACAACATATACTAAAGGAAGATTTTCAGTGTGAGGGAAAATTATACAAGATGAAAATTGGATCCCCAAAAAGAAAAGAAGACCATTGTAAATAAAAACTACAGAGAAAATCCAAAAGACTGATTTATTTTAAGGTGTTTTCCTCTTAAATTCTTCAAAATGAATGTAACTGCTTAACATAAAAATTATGTAGATAAACTCTTGTGGCATTTATAATATATCCACATGCCACACACATGACAATTTAGCCTAAGGAATAGGATATACATTACACATTAAAAATATTTTATGTAGAGGATAATGTATTAACTGTAAATAGACTATAAAATATTAATGCAGTAAATTATAATCCCTAGAAGAAATACTAAAAGTTAATGCCAAAAAAACTGAAAAGCTAACAAGAAAAGTAAAATGGAATTATAAAAAATATTTAAAAGCCCAAATTAAAAGGATAGGGAAAGAGGAAAGAGAAACCAGAAACAGAGGAGATATATAGAAAACAAAAAATAAAATGATAGATCTACACTCAAATATATGAATAATTATGACAAATATTAATGTATTAAACACTCCACTTAAGAGGCGGAGATCATCAGAATGGATAAAAAACCAATACTTCACTATATGTGGTCTAGAAATGATTGATTTTACATATGAATTACAGGTAAATTTAAAGTAAATGAATAGGAAAAGATATATCATGCAAGCAATAAGCATTTAAAGACTGGAATGGCTATATTTATATTAGATAAAATAGATTTCAAGATGAAAATATTACTGGAGAGAAAGAGGAAAAATATATAATGATAAGGGATCAGTTCTTCAGGAAGACATAATAATTATAAACTTGCAGGCAACTAATAATTGCTTCAAAATATATGAGACAAAACTTTCACACTTATATGTGAAACTACTAAAAGAAACTACTAAAATAAAATAAATAGCAATGAAACTACTAAAATAATCAGTAAAGTCACGAAAAGAGCTAAACTATGAAAAACCTTGACTTAATTGTTTATAAAACATGACACTCCCAAATGGCAGAGTACATATTCTTAACCGGTCTGTGATGGTAAATTTATTAGATCAATGTATCTGGGCCATGGTGCTCAGATATTTGGTCAAATCTTCTTCTGGATGTTTCTGGGAAGATGTATTTTGGATAAGAGTAACATGAGCATCAGTGGGCTTTGGGTAAAGTAGATTGCTTCCATGTGGTTGAGCTCCATTTAATCAGTTGAAGCTTTTAATAAACAAAAACCCAACTCCCTTGAATGAGAAGGAATTCTGACAGCAGACTGTCTTTGGACTCAAGCTGCAACTCTTCCCCGGGTCTCCAGCCTGTTGCCCTACCCTGTGGATTTTAGGCTAATTGAACCTCCACAATCATGTGGGTCAATTCCTTAAAATAAGTCTTTGTATATACCATATGTATACATACTCTATTGGTTCTGTCTCTCTGGAGAACACTGAGTAATGGAAGACTTTATAAATTTTATAAAATAAAACTAAAACAGAAGATGTTTCCTAACCACATGGTTTTAACAACAATTTTTAAAAAACCCCAATATTTGAATACTTCTATAAAATATAAAAAATCAATAAAATTGATATATTTTTAGCTAGACCGAAATGAGAATATAAAATAAGGCCCAAATTAACAATATTAATAATGAAAGCAGAGATATCCCCACAGATTCCACAAACATTTAAAGGAAATACTATGAATAAAATTATGTAAATAAATTCTACAACCTTGAGGAAATGAAAAAATTTCTTGAAAGGCATATTACCAAAACTCACCCAAGAAGAAATAGAAAGTTTCAAGAGTCTATATCAATGGAGTAAGTAAGTTGAAGTAATAGTTAAAAACATTGCTACAAAAAACTTCAGACTCAAGACAATTTCATTGGTTAATTCTATAAAACATTTTTAGAAGAAATAGTACTGAATACTGAAAAATACTCTTTCAGAAAATCCATGGAAGAGGAAATACTTCCAAATAATTTCATGAGGTAAGTATTCCTCTTTTTATCAAAACCAAAAGAAGACATCATATAAATAAATTTATATCAATGTTTTATAAATATACATTTTAAAAGCCTCAGAATATTTTAGTGAATCAACAAAAATATGTAAGGATAATAACATATCATGAGCAAGTTTTGTACATCCTGATAATTTAAGATTGGTTTACCATCGTGAGCCTGGAATCCCAGCACTTTGGGAAGCTGAGGCAGGTGGATCACTTGAGGTCAGGAGTTTGAGACCAGCCTGGCCAGCATTGTGAAACCCCGTCTCTACTAAAAATACAAAAAATAGCCAGGCAAGGTGACAGGTAACTGTAATCCCAGCTATTGGGGAGGCTGAGGCAGGATAATTGCTTGAACCTGGTTGGTGGAGTTTGCAGTGAGCCAAGATTGTGCCACTGCACTCCACCCTGGGTGACAGAGCAAGACGCCATCTCAAAAAAGAAAAAAAAATGTATTTTATCCATTGATAAACTAAGGGAGAACAATTAATGTATTTCAGTAAATGCAAAAAATAATATCCAGTTAGATAAAAGCCCTCAGTAAACCAGGGGTAGAAGAAAATTTTCTCAGCCTGAGTAAGGCCATGTATAAATAAACTACAGGTAACACTGTATGCAATGATAAAAGACTGAATGCTTTCTACATAAAGTCGAGAATAAGACAAAGAAGTCTGTTGTTGGTATTCCTCCTACTCAACATGATCCTGGAAGTTCTAGTCAGAGCAAGAAGGAAAGAAAAGGAAATAAAATGGACTGCACTGGAAAGAAAAATGTGAAACTGTCTTTATTTGCAGACTGCATGTATATGTACATTGAAGACCCTATGATATTTATAAATAGTGATTGGAATGAAAAAAGTGAGTTTATCAAAATTGAAGACACAAAATTCAATTGTATTTATACAAATGATGAACAATTCAAAAATAAAATTTAAAAAGTTCAATCTACAGTAACATCAAATAATATACTTAGGAAGAAATTCAATAAAAAAGTTCAAAACTTACTTTCAAATATAAAATAAATGTAAAGAAAGTATAAATAAAGGGAATGGTATAGCACATTTATGGATTGGAAGAGTGAGAATGATTTAAATGGGAATTCTCTCCTAATTGATCTGTAATTCAATGGAATTTCCATTAAAAGCCTAGCAGCCTCTTTTGTAGAAATTGATAAACTTATTTTAAAGTTTTACTGGAGAACCGAAGAACCTAGAATAGGTTAAACAATGTTGGAAAACAAGAAATAGATTGGAGGATTTATACTACCTGATATGAAGATTTACCCTAAAGGTACAGTAATCACAGGAGTGTGGCACTGGGGTAAAAATAGACATATTAATCAATGGGACACAATAGAGAGACCAGAAAAAAAAACCCCACATTTATATAGCTTATTGATTTGCATTAAAATATTAAGGTAATTTAGTGAGGAAAAGATACCTTTGCAGCAAAGGTTTTGGAATAGCTAAATATCTATATAGAGAAAACAAAACTTGACCCTTACCTTACAACATTCAAAATATTACCTTGAAATAGATCATAGACCTAAATATAAGAGCCGAACTTCAAAGCTTATCTTTGTGACTTTGAGTTAACACTTTTTAGAAAACTCACAAAAACATAAAGAAATAAAAAAGTTATAATTGCCTTTATCAAAATTACCTTCCCCCTTGAAAGACACAATTAAGAAAATGAAAAGGCAAGCTATAGACTATGAGAAAATAGTTGGAAACAATTTTTGGCTATTTATCAAGAATGCAGAAAGAACTCTCCTACTCAATGATTAAAAGACTCAACAGAAACTATAGAAAAGAAGATATAACAATGGCTAATTAATACTTGAAAAGACGGTCAACTTCCCTAATCTTAGGGAAACACATATTAAAATTACAATGAGATACCACTATGAACCTGCTATAATAGCTAAAATTTAAAAGACTGTCATACCAAATGTTGGCAAGGATGTGGGGCAATTAGAACTCTCATACTTAGCTGGTAGTATTGCAAAAATAGTATAGCCACTTCAGATAATAGGATGGCAGTAGGTATTCTATAAAGCTAAAAGTACACTTACCCTATGACACAGAAACCCCACTCTTAGATATCTACCGAACAGAAATGAAAACATAGCTATACAAAGATGTGTGTGTGTGTGTGTGTGTGTGTGTGTGTGTGTGTGTGTGTGAATGCTCATAGCAGTTTAATCCATAATAGCTTAAAATTTGAAACTCAATGATTTATCAGCTTGTGAATGGATAAAGAAAAAGTAGAATTACAGACTACTACTCAACAGTAAGAACACATACAATATTAATGCACAAAAGAGAATGGAACAGCTCCCCAAAACATTATGCTGAGTGTTACAAGTCAAACACATAAAAAACCATATATTATATTATTCCATTTACCTGAAGTTCCAGAAAAGGCAAAACTCTACGCACAGAAATCAAACCAGTGGTTTCCTGGGGCAAAGGTTGGCAAAAGGGGTAGAAAATAAGGAGCAGGAGAAACAATTTTAGGATGGTACAAATGTTCTGTATCTCTGTTGTGGTGGAAGATACTTGCTTATGTACAATGACCGAAATTTATCATATTGCATATTTTTATTTGTTTTTTAATCTCCATTTTTAGACTCGGGGGGTACATGTGCAGATTTGTTACAAGAGTATATTGTGTGGTGTGGAGGTTTGGGCTTTTATTGATTGTGTCACCCAGATAGTGAACACAGTGCCCAATAGGAAGCTTTTCAGCCCTTCATCCCCTCTCTCCCTCCCTCCTTTCGGAGTCCCCAATGTTTACTGTTCCTATCTTTATGTTCATGTGAACCCAAGATTTAGCTCCCACTTATACATGATGAAATGTGGTATTTGGTTTTCTATTTCTGCGTTAGTTTGCTTAGGGTAATGCTCTCCAGCTGCACCCATATAGCTGTAAAGGACATGATTTCATTCTTTTTTACAGCTGTGTAGTATTCTATGGTGTACAGGTACCACATTTTAAAAATCCATCCACCATTGATGGATACATAGGTTGATTCCATGTCTTTGCTACTGGGGACAGTGCTGTGATGAATATATGAGCACATGGGTCTTTTTGGAAGAACGTTTTATTTTCTTTTGGACATATACTCAGTAATGGGATTGCTGGGTCAAATGGTAGTTCTAAGTTCTTCGAGAAGTCTCCAAACTGCTTTCGACGGAGGCTGAAATATTTTACATTCCCACCAACAGTGTGTGTTTCCTTTTCTCCACAGCCTTGCTGGCATTTGCTGTTTTTTGACTTTTTAATAATAGCCATTCTGACTGGTGTGAGATAGTATCTCACTGTGATTTTGATTTGCATCTCTTTGATAATTAACAATATTGAGGATTTATTTCACATCTTTCTTGGCCGCTTGTATGTCTTCTTTTGAGAAGTGTCTGTTCATGTACTTTGTTCACTTTTTCATGGGGTTGTTTTTCTCTTGTTGATTTATTTAAGTTCCATAAAGATTCTGGATATTAGCCCTTTGTCAAATGCATAGTTTGCAAATATTTTCTTCCATTATGTAGGTTGTCTGTTTTACTCTGTTGAGAGTTTCTTTTGCTGTCATATTGCACATTTAAAATGAATGAATTTCATTATATGTACATGATACATCAACAAAATGGAAAAAATCATGATAGGCTCTATAAAATATATTGAATTATACTTTAAGAAGACTATGATCCTATAGATTCAAAAAAGTATCTCTAAAAGTGACATTTCTTTTTCACAACAAAGAAAGAATTATTAGAAACATATTTTAGTGTTTTCAAAAAATTTCACGTGACTGGCCTTTAATAGAAATACAGGAAACCATAATTTGATAAAAGGCTAATGTTAAGGTATAGATGTAAAGGAAACTTGGGTAAATAAAACATAGTTCAAGATAACCCAAAACGCAACAGTAGAAAAGTAGATATAAAATCCTTAGAGTGCTGAAGTGACATAGTACAAAATAAATTCAGTGATACCAATTACAAACTGAAATAAATCTGTCCCACAATGAAGAGGAAAAGACAAAAAATAAAGAGAATGATAGATAAGAAGGACAGGTATTGAAGATCCAGCCTAAGCTTTCAGTTGTTCCAAAAGAATAAACCTGAATTCTCTGAATAGAAACAATTATCAATGTTAACATAGAAGTTGACCTTGAACTGAAAGACAGTTTGACTCTATAATTCAAATGAATTTATTGAGCAGTGGATAAAATTAATGAAAGAGACCAACTACTAGTCAGGTTCTGTCAAGGCTTTTTATTTTAAGGGGAAAGAAGAAACACATAATGGCAAAATAAATCGGTTTTGTGAAATGAACTATAATCAGGCTTATTTTTCTCTTAAACACTTGTCTTCTCAAATATTTTGTACTTTAAACACAAAAAGAAAAGAATTCCTTGCCGAGTCAAGTTGTTCCTCATGTCAAAAGACAACAATAAGATATTCTCCTTCATCTTAGAAGATAGCTAACTACTATTAAACTGTCCTAAAACAAACGAGTGATTTAAAGGTGTAATCCAACTTTTCGTCTTGAGTTTTTGCATGAGAAGGCTGAAGGACAACATAAAAGAACAACATAAGTTATACACTCTATGTATAAGGGATTTTTTTTTTGGAAGCATGGTTACAAATCTACATTATAAAAGTCCAAAGTATTGTTTAACAAGATGATTTTTATTCTAAATATAATGATTGTATACTAATGATCTAGGTCCATGGCCAGTGATATTTACAGCCATTATAAGTCATGGAAATTGAATGATTAGATCAGACACTTTCCATTCCAGATTAGAGGAGCCCGCGGGCTGAATATCAGCTCACTACATCATTCAGGAGAAAATTATCAACTTGTGGAAATGGATGGAATAAAAGATAAAATGTGTGCACAAAAATTCTTGTTATGCCTATAAAAATTTGGAAGTTGTTATTTGTTCTTTATTATCAAATGCAAGCTTAATTATGTATTTATACAATTCTTAATATTAATGAGTTAAAAACATGATTTCTACTTTCAAACACTATGGAATGTAAAAGCAAAAGTCTATCAAACAAAAGACAAAGCATGATAGAAATGGCAAAAACAACTTAGCATAGTGCATAAAACAAAATTGTGAAAATAGGAATGTGCTTATCTGTTACTAAAACAGATATCAAGGGATTAACCCTCTCACTCATTAAAACCTCAAATTCTATAATGTGATTAAAACAATCATCAAGGTTTGTTACTTTGAATTCTACAATTCTGAAATAGTAAAAGAAAAGGTAAATAAAGATTTAGAAATTAAATCAACACAGAAAAAACTGAACAGACTTTTAATGGGAAAATATGCGTATTTTCACAATGATCACAGTTATAATTTATGACAGAGTATAAGCAGTTCTTAATTTGTATGTATCAAACATCACACCATCATATAAAGCAAGTGGAAGGATAATGTGACATGTGTACAAGTGTAGTGAATTATCAGCTCTCTGTATGATCAAGTAAATAGTTATAAAGAGTAAAATGAATAACTACATTGCACTTTTCATAAAAGAATGTGACTTATTGCAAACATATACAGATCAGTTGTAAACAAGTGACCATAGACTACATAGGCCACTGAAAACTCACAAACAGAAGAGAACTCTTAAAGGAATAAACTTAACATGAAGGCAAATATAACTGAATAATAAAACAAAAAACAAAAACTAAGTATATTCTGTTTATTAGAAATCACTGGCAAATGAAATAATAATCAAAACTTGTTTTTTTGTGTTAAAATTATGACAAAGACTTGAAATATTCAATATATAAAAATCTCATAACAGGAATAGATCCCAACTATAGAAATATGGGAAGATGATATGTTAACATTTATAACATTTATCTAATATGAAATACATGTAGTCAAGAACTATGTAGAAAAAGTTCAAACTCTCTAATAATTATAAAAGATACAGTAAAGTCAGAAAATATTTTCACTTCTCAAAATTTGAAAACAATAAAAATATATAATATTCAATATTGACAAGGGCAGGCTGAACTGGACACTCTGTCTGGTGGGAGTGTAACTGCTAACAATATTTCTGGAAACAAATATGTTAGTATCTGCCTCTACACATTAATTTCTCTTTTAAGCATGTTTTCTAAGGACATTATCAGATGAATGTACAAGTAATTTTACGTTAGTGTGCTCATTACCTGGCCCACCATAATAATGAAAAATTTAAACAAACTGAATATCCAACATTGGAAGAATGGTTTAATAATTATTGTACAATTGAGAAAAGTAATATTATTTAAACATTAAAATACATATTTTTGTGGAATATTTATGGGTGATGTAGATGAAAACAAAGCAGGATACAAAGCTGCATATTTGCTACATGCCATGGCAGACACATTCGCTTATTATGAGTCCATCCTCTCCTTCCGTTATATTAGCAAAATCCTCATAGGGATTTATGAAAATAAACCCATTCTTCAGAGCTAAAATAAAATTTAGGTCAAAAAGAAAAACAAAAAATATGGGCAGAATAGCAAATTAGGCATAGCTGACAACAAATGAATGAGCTAGATTAGGTAGAAAAATCCTCTCAGGATGCAGCACAGTTTGGAAGAGAAGAAAAAAAGAATGACATAGAGGCCAAGACATAGAGGATGAATCCAGAGGAAAGGGAAGGAGAGAGGAGAACATTGGAAAAGAGAGTAGTAAAATAGCATGGATTGTCATACTGAAAGGACACCGCAGTGCTCAAGCAATGCAAATTTAAAAATATTCTTTGGGGTGGGCATGGTGGCTCATGACTGTAATAGTGATAGTTTGGGAGGCCAAGGTGAGAAGGTCACTTGAGACCAGGAGTTTGAGACCAGCTTGGACCACATAGTGAGACCCTGTCTCTATTAAAAAAAAAAAAAAAAGCCAGATGTATTGGTGCATATCTGTAAGTCGTAGCTACACTACAGAGGCAGGGGTGGGAAGATTACTTAGGCCAAGAAGGGTGAGGCTGCTGTGAGCTATGATCTTGCCACTGTACTCTAGCCTAGGTGACAGAACATGACTTTGTCTCTAAAAAACAAAACAAAACAAAGCCCCCCAAATCTTTGGCACCTGATATAGATGGGCCTTTGCTCTGGTCCTTATAGGTGTCCCCAGTTCTCCAGGATCCTGCCAGTCTGCCCTCTACCCTCAAAGCAAGGTCCCCAAGCCCAGAAATAGACTCCCTGTGGAGAATGGAGGAAGGAAAAGGAGATGTACAGGACTGGACCATGCCTGATAACACTTCTACTTACCATGCTGCTCTGTGTGCCTCACTGGTTTCCATTTCTGGGCATGGGGCGTTTTGGAAAGTGAGGACCCTCAGTACTACTCTCACTTTTGTGATT
The DNA here is from genome assembly GCF_024542745.1 of Macaca thibetana thibetana. Taxonomy (NCBI): domain Eukaryota; kingdom Metazoa; phylum Chordata; class Mammalia; order Primates; family Cercopithecidae; genus Macaca; species Macaca thibetana. The sequence goes on from NC_065586.1 coordinate 49,930,771, forward strand.
CAACTTTCCTAAATGTCCTGCCAGTCATGCTGCGCTGTATCTTTCCTTTTCTCTCCAAATCAGTTGACATTCTTTTTGATGATTCTTCAGTTTTTCATCCACCAAGACTTTCCCTTTTCTCCTTTATGTTTGTTTGTTAGTTTATATTCTGTGTGGCTCTGCTTCAGTTAATTTTCCTATTATTTTCATGCAAGGCAGAGCAGTCTTCTGTGTCTGTTGAACCAGCAATTTTGAAATCAGAAATCCAAGTGTATCTTTTAGCACCTTAATCAGTGGAGGATTAGTGAGAAAATACAGTGTGGGAGAGCTTGATTAAGCTAAGTGGACAAACAGGTACCTTGATCTCATGCCAGACATTATAGACAGGAAACTCAGGGCAGCAACACCAGTCTCCTGAGCATGAGAGATGCTAAGATCCTGTATCTTAATTGCAAATGGCTCAGACACTGGGTGGGGCCAAGTGCATGACTGGAGGCACCAAACATTTTGATTGAGTGGGACTGGGAAAGCAGAGCAATTGTTACTCTCTGAATGCTGTTCAGCTAACTAAGCCTGATTGCCAGTAAAGGCTGGAAGTCCTGTATATCCCATTGGATGCCAGACTGAACAGTGACCTTCCGGCATCTCTTTTTAAAATTTATCCTGGTAAAAAACACATCACATAAAATCTGCCCTCTTAAATCTTTAAGTGTACAGTACAGTATTCTTAACTATATGCACACCGTATAGCATGCAATATTTTCCTTCTGAGACTGGCTTATTTTACTCATGGAATATCCATGTTGCTGCGTATGGCAGGATTTTCTTTCTTTCTTTCTTTTTTTTTCTCTGTATAGGATTCCATCTTACCACACTTTTTTTTAATGAGTCATCCATCAATGGACATTTAGGGTGTTTCCCCCGGCTATTATAAATAATGTTACAATGAACATGGGAGTGCAAATATCTCCTTGAGATCTTGATTTCAGTTCTTTTGAATAAATACCCAGAAGTGGAATTGCTGGATCATATGGCAGTTCAATTTTTATTTTTTTTGTGAAATCTCCATACTTTTTTTAACCAGCTGCACCATTTTGCGTTTCTACCAGCAATGGTTTCAGTTTCTCCACATTCTTGTGAACACTTACTATTTTCTTCTCTCTCTCTTTTTTCTTTTTGCTAAAGGTCATCCTGACAGGTGTGAGGTGATAATGTCTGATTTTGATTTGCATTTTCTTGATGCTTAGTGATGCTGACCATCTTTACTTATACCTGCTCCTATATGTAAGTCTTCTTTGGAAAAATGTCTATTCAAGTCCTTTGCCCATTTTTAAAATCAGGGTGTTTTGTTTGTATTTTTTGGTTTTATTTTCTTCCATTCTGTAGCTTGCCTTTTCAATCTGTTGGTAGTTTCCTTTGCTGCACAGAAACCTTACAGAGCAATGTAGTCCTACTTGTCTATTATTTTGTTTTTGTTGCCTGTGCTTTTGGTGTCAAATTCAGTAAATCATTGCCAAGATCAATGTTATTAAGCTTTCCTTCCTTTTTTTTTTTTTATTTTTAAGGAATTTTATGTTTCAGGTGTTACATCTTAATCCATTTTGAGTTGTTTTCTGTATGGTGTAAATAAGGGTCAAATTTTAAACTTTTTCATGTTAATATCCAGTTTTCCCAACACCATTTGGTGAATGGACTATCCTTTAACTTTGTGTAGTCTTGGTATCCTTTCCAAAGATTATTTGATCATATATACATGGGTTAATCCCTGGGCTTTCTATTCTGTTCCACTGGCTTATATGTCTGTCTTTATGCTATTTTGATTATGGTAGCATTATAATATATTTTAAAGTCAGGAAATTTGAGACCTAGAGGTTTATTTCTCTTTCTCAGAAATGTTTTGGCTATTTAAGTTCCTTTGTGGTTCCATATTAAATTTAGAATTGTTTTTCTACTTCTGCAAAATAAAGGATATTAGGATTTTGAAAGGGATTGAATTGAATTTGTAGATTGTTCTGGAATAGTATAACAATTTTAGAAATATTATGTCTTTTAATTCATGAACATGAATGTCTTTCCATTTATTTGTGACTTCATTTCAGCAATGTTTTGTAGTTTTCAGTATACAAGTCTTTCACTTCCTTAAATTTATTCTCAAATACCTTATTCTTATTGATGCTATCATAAATATAATTGTTTTCTTATTTTCCTTTTCAGATTTTTTTGTTAGTGTTTAGAAACACAACTGGTTTCTATGTTGATTTTATGTTGTGCAACTTTTCTGAGTTTGTTTATTAGTTCTAGCAGTTCTCTCTCTCTCTGTGTGTGTGTGTGTGTGTGTGTGTGTGTGTGTGTGTGTGTGGTCTTTAGGGTTTTCTACACATAGGATCACATTATCTGAGAACAGAGATAATTTTACTTCTTTCTTTCTAATTGGGTTACCTTCTATTCTTTATCTTGTCTAATTATTGTGGCTAGAATTTCCAGTATTATGTTGAACAAAAACAGTGAAACTGCACATTCTTACCTTGTTCCTGACCTTAGAGAAAATTTTCAGTTTTTCATTTTTAAGTTGATGTTGGTTGTGGGCTTTTCTTATGTAGCCTTTATTATGTTAAGATAATCTTCTATTCTTGTTTTTTGAGTGCTTTTATCATGGTGATTGAATTTTGTCAAAAACATTCCCTTTGAAAAGTGGCACAAGACAAAGATGCCCTCTCTCACCACTCCTATTCAACATAGTAGTGGAAGTTCTGGCCAGGGCAGTCAGGCAAGAGAAAGAAATAAAGGCATTCAAACAGGAAGAGAGGAAGTCAAATTATCTCTGTTTGAAGATGATATGATTGTATATTTAGAAAACCCCATCATCTCAGCCCCAAAACTCCTTAAGCTGATAAACAACTTCAGCAAAGTCTTGGGATACAAAATCAATGTGCAAAAACCACAAGTATTCCTATACACCAATAATAGACAAACAGAGAGTCAAACCATGAGTGAACTCCCATTCACAATTGCTACAAAGAGAATAAAATACCTAGGAATAAAACTTTCAACAGATGTGAAGGACCTCTTCAAGGAGAACTAGAAACCACTGCTCAACAAAATAAGAGAGAACACAAACAAATGGAAAAACATTCCATGCTCATGGATAGGAAGTATCAATATTGTGAAAATGGCCATACTGCCCAAAGTAATGTATAGATTCAATGCTATCCACATCAAGCTACTATTGACTTTCTTCACAGAATTAGAAAAAAAACTGCTTTAAATTTCATATGGAACCAAAAAAGAGCCTGCATTGCCAAGACAATCCTAAGCAAAAAGAACAAAGCTAGAGGCATCGTGTTACCTGATTTCAAACTATACTACAAGGCTACAGTAACAAAAACAGCATGGTACTGGTACCAAAACAAGTATATAGACCAATGGAAGAGAACAGAGGCCTCAGAAATACTGCCACACATCTACAGCCATCTGATTTTTGACAAACCTGATAAGAACAAGCAATGGGGAAAGGATTCCCTATTTAATTAACACTTCTGGGAAAACTGGGTAGTCATGCAGAAAACTAAAACTGGACCCCTTCCTTACACCTTATACAAAAATTAACTCAAGATGGATTAAAGACTTAAACGTAAGACCGAAAACCATAAAAATCCTAGAAGAAAACCCAGGCAATACCATTCAGGACACAGGCATGGTCAAAGACTTCATGACTGAAACACCAAAAGCAATGGCAACAAAAGCCAAAATTGAAAATGGGATCTAATTAAAGAGCTTCTGCACAGCAAAAGAACCTATCATCAGAATTAGCAGGCAACCTACAGAATGGGAGAAAAATTTTGAAATCTATCCATCTGACAAAGGGCTAATATCTAGAATCTACAAGGAACTTAAACAAATTTACAAGAAAACAAAACAAAACAAAACAAAGAACTCCACCAAAAAGTGGGCAAAGGATATGAACAGACGCTTCTAAAAGAAGACGTTTATGTGGCCAATAAACATATGAAAAAAAAACTTATCATCACTGGTCATTAGAGAAATGCAAATCAAAACCACAATGAAATACCATCTTATGCCAGTTAGAATGGTGCTCCTTAGAAAGTCAGGAAGCAACAGATGCTGGAGAGGATTTAGAGACATAGGAACGCTTTTACACTGTTGATGGGAGTTAAACCATTGTGGAAGACAGTGTGGCAATTCCTCAAGGATTCAGAACTAGAAATACCATTTGATCCAGCAATCCCTTTACTGGGTATATACCCAAAAGATTATAAGTCATTCTACTATAAAGAAACATGCACACGTATGTTTATTGCAGCACTATTCACAATAGCAAAACTTGGAACCAACTCAAAACCCATCAATGATAGACTGGACAAAGAAAATGTGGCACATATACACCATGGAATACTATGCAGCCATAAAAAGGGATGAGTTCATGTCCTTTGCAGGGATATAGATGAAGTTGGAAACCATCATTCTAAGCAAACTATCACAAGGACAGAAAACCAAACACTGCATGTTCTCACTCATAGGTGGGAGTTGAACAATGAGAACACATGGACACAGGGCAGGGAACATCACACACAGGGGCCTGTCAGTGGGTGGGGGACTAGGGGAGGGATAACATTAGGAGAAATACCTAATGTAAATGACGAGTTGATGGGTGCAGCAAACCAACATGGTACATGTATACCTATGTAGCAAACTTGCACATTGTGCACATTACCCTAGAACCTAAAGTATAATAATAAAAAAGCATCAAAAAATTTTTTTTAAAAATAGAATGAATTATAAAAACTAAAAAAAAAAAAAGAAAAAAAGAAAATGTGGCACATATACACCATGGAATACTATGCAGCCGTAGAAAAGGATGAGTTCATGTCCTTTGGAGGGACATAAATGAAGCTGGAAACCATCATTCTCAGCAAACTAACACAGGACCAGAAAACCAAACATCACATGTTCTCACTTCTAAGTGGGAGTTGAACAATGAGAACAGATGGACAAGGGAGGGAAACATCACACACCAGGCCTGCCAGAGGGTGGGAGGCTAGGGGAGTGATAGCATTAGGAGAAATACCTAATGTAGATGATGGGTTGATGGGTGCAGCAAACCACCATGGCACGTGGATACCTATGTAACAAACCTGCACTTTCTGCACATGTATCCCAAAACTTAAAGTGTGTGTGTGTATATATATACACACACACACACATATATATATATTTGTTTGTGTTTTTGTTTGTGTTTTTGGTTTTGTTTTTTTCCATTCTGTCACTTGCCTTTTCAATCTGTTGATAGCTTCCTTTGCTGCACAGAAATCTTACAGAGTAATGTAGTCCTACTTGTCTATTTTTTTGTTGTTGTTGCCTGTGCTTTTGGTGTGTGTGTGTATATATATATATATATATATATATATATATATATATCTCAGTTTCATTGAATTTTTTCCATTGTTTATATATTCTTTATTTCATTTATTTCTGTGCTAATCTTTATTACTTCCCTCCTTCTGCTAACTTTGGGTTTAGTTTGTTCCTCATTTTCTAGTTCCTTGAGGTGTAAAGTTAGGTTGTTGACTTGAGATCTCCTTTTTTAATGTATGTATTTACCTCTATAAACTTTCCTCTTAGTAGTGTCTTTGCCTAATCTCATAAGGTTTGATATGTTATGTTTTTGTTTTCATTTGTCTCAAGATACTTTCTAATTTCCCTTTTTTTTGACCTATTGGTTGTTCAAGAGTGTGTTTATTTTCTACATATCTGTGAATTTTCCAGCTTTCCTTCTGCCATTGATTCCCAGTTTCATTCCATTGTAGTCAGAAAGGATACTTGGTGGTATGCTTTCAGTCTTCCTAAATTTTCTAAGACTTGTTTTGTGACCCACAGAACAGTGACTTATCCACAGAGTGTTGCATGTGCACTTCCGGAGAATGTGCCTTGGCTGCTGTTGGGTGAATGTTCTGTATATGTCTGCTAGGTCCCTTAGTCTCTCTCTTTTATTTTTCTGTGAGTGAGTACAACTTTAGAGAGATTATGAGACCAATGTGGAAAATATTGAAAATAGAAGTGGGATAAATAATATGGAGACTATCAAAACAAGAAGCTGGAGAGTACAAAATACCTTTCACTGATATGTCAGTAAACTGGAATGAGGGAGTTCAAGGTGCTGAAACTTGCAGCCCTTTCCTACCCATAACCTTCTCTTATTACCTGCGATTCAAGCCTTTTATGGGGCCTCAGAACCTTCACAGCAAAACAGGCCTCTGTGTGCAGTTCAGAAGAAAACCCATTCCCTTTCAGTTGGGCTATCTCCTTTCATCTTATGGTTAAAGCACCAGTCAAGCAAGAGTAGCTTCTTGCAAGTATCCCAAAGCTGAAATCACCTAATTTAGGAGAATAAATCCTCCCAGGCAAACTAGAAAAATAACAAGTATGTACAGCACAAGGGGATATTTGGATTTATTTCTATATCTAAAGAGATAGTCAATGTTTTGGGCCTAAACCTGCTTTGGGAATTTCGTAGAATTCTGTTCTCTTTTGCCTAGAGATTCATTAGGAGAATTTATAAAAACCTGGGGGCCTTGGCTGGATTTTGCTAGAATCTCTGCAGCATGTCAATAAAGTCCCCCTTTCTGAAACCATATGCAAAACACTGAGGGGACCCCACAGGAGCTTCTCAAACGAAATTTCCATTTTTCAAAACTGACATTTTAGTTCCCATGATCATTAGAAGATTTGCCTCTGAAAGCTAAACAGTTTCTTCCCCTGATGTTTCTTTCCTACCAAATATACAGGCAGCAGAATGGATTTCTCTGGGGTGCTTGGAGTGGTTCACACATATATGAATGTGTACCATTTGCATTCACTTTGTGTGTTTGATAATAGCTACATCATTAGTGTCTGGGTTAAACACTAATCTCTTCAAAGGCAGAGACATCAGCAGATTCTAGTGGGCTTTGGCATTTTTGCGGGCTGATTCCGTGAGGGAGGTGAGAAATATAGGAAGCAATTAACCAACAGTAAGAGCCTGTGCTTAGGGGCGCCCTGTCACGAGACACTTTGATGAGAGGAATTCACAGGTCTCTTGGCTCAGCTTGCACTCAGCACCTGTAGAACAGCTAACAGGAGGTGGCCTCTGGATTTTTACCAGCAACTCTTCTTTTATAAGTTTCTGAAAAGTTTTTTCAAGGAAAGTCAACTTTGTAGGGCCAGCTTTAGATCTTCGGTGATCCGTGGTGGCTGAAAGCACCTGACCACAGATTTTTTTGCTCCCACCCTGAGGGTTCCCTAGTCCTTTGAAGTCCCAGATTGGAAGAAGCCTCACCCAACCAATTGCAGCCACCAGCTCTGTCTGTGCTTCTACCCCAGTGGCTGCTGTCTTGGGCCCACGGCGGTGCCTTCTCTGGATTAGAACTCCTTCCTGTTATGCCTACATGTGTCTTTTATTACGCATGCCTGTGACTGTTGCAAAATCTCAGAGAAGATAATGAGTGATAAACATGTTGGCAGAGTGTAAAATCTAGTGTTTCTCATTCTACTGCACCACCTGCCATGGCCTGGGGTGGGGTCTTGCTGCAAGGGTTCCCACTGGTAGTAAGATGTCCTGGAGTACATCAGGGCTGGGTCGTTTCTGTATATTCTAAAACTGCCTTTTTAGGTTTCCCTGATAGGGCCATTTTCCCCTTAATATTAAAGTGTGTCAGTTTAGCCTCTAGGAAGGCAGTGGTTGAATTACAAGCATGAGGCTATCCTACCTCATAAGCTCAGATTCATTTAGCCTATGTTTGTGCTTCAGTGGCTTTTATACACTGTTGAACTTCATAGCAAATTCATGGAGAGTATGGGAAAATATTTTTATCCTGTGACCATCTGATAGAATGGAATCTGTTTAAATAAAATCAGCATCCAGCCTTACCTTTGGCAGGAGTGGTCATGCCATCTGGAAGGCAGGGCTGATGGGAAGCTCTCAGGCAGCATGCTCACACTCTCTGGCCTTGACATTTGCTCACTGGGTTGCAGGGGGAACTCATTTGGGTTCCCCACTTCTAACATTGCGTACTTTCTTATTTGAAATTCTGATATGTTTTCAACATGAAAACAATTCCCAGCCTTTTATAATTTGGAAAATTCTTTCATTCATGCTACCTCAGGAATCATTACTATCTTTTTATAGGTAACTAAATTCAGAGGGGTTAGATGGCTTCCTCAAGGTCACACTGCTAAGAACTGAGAACTGAAATTTTTGTATTTTGAGTTCACTGCTCTTTTATAACATACATTTATGGATTTGAATCTACCTGACATTCTAGCTAGATTCCAAGATAGAAATTGCACAGAGATGGTCAGACTGGAGAGTTATTTACAACTGATGAGATTTTTTTTATTTCTGACTTAAGATTGAATAGACCTTTGTCCATCCATGATGCAGGTCTTCAGAAATCAAAAATAAGTTTCCACACCCTCTCATATGTACTTTCTACTGGGCTGTGTTTTCCTGGTTAATTATGAATTCTTTTATAAATTAAAAAACCCATTAAACAAATACTGTGTGCTTGACCCTGTGCTAGGCACCTTGGGTAAAGAAATAATAAAGGCAGGCATGGTCCCTGTTTTTTATAGAACCCGTGATCTAGTGGAGAGGTCAAATATTGAATGGAAAGTACACAATAGCAGTGAAGAAATGAGCCTTGGTGACTTGTGACAGCAGGACTTAAGGTGGTCTGGGGATTCAATGAAGACATGCCACAGGAAGTGTCTTTGTTGAAAACCAGGATAGGCTGCACATGTAGCATTGTATGGGAAAAAAGGCACTTGGGGTTTTCTTTGAGAAACCAGAGGTTCACTGTGGCCAAAGAGCAAAGAGAACTAGGAATAGTGACATGAGGTGAACCATTCTGAATGTAGAGAACTTCTTGGCTTGTAAGGAGTCACCCAGTGTGTTCATAAGGTTATTTGATGCCTGACTCAAGACAGTAGTACCGTACTGGAGTTTCCTGTGGGTGAAAAGTGTTCCCTATAGCCATGGCTAGCATTTTGTAGGATTGGCTTCAACAATGGTGTGATACAGTTGGTCAGCTGAGGATTATTGGAGTTCACAGGCCAGGATTGCTGTGGACCATTGCTAGGGTACTGAAGGCACTGGAGTGTTCCTTGGTTTTAAATGGCCTTCAGTAGGTTCCATTCCTGTGTTTGGCTTGGGGAAATGTTACTCCTTGAAAAAATTCCCTAGCAAGAAGACAAATTTGCATTTTGGTCTATCTAGTTGTGATTAAAAAAATACATACAATTTTAGCTTTTTTGTCTTTGTAGTTTCTTAGAGTTTATATGTAGCAAATACCCTTAATGAAACTCAAATCTAAACTTTTCTTAGAGTTCCTATGTCCAATTACTTTATGCAAATTTTAAGTAATTCATGACCTTGAATACCTTGCAACATGGTGGCTCATAATTAGGCAACCTTCTCGGTGGATGTGATTAGGTATCCACTGCAAAGGGAAAGGAAATATGAAAAATATTATTTGGGGTCAGAGTTGCAAGTTCTCTACTTGGTCATTTCAGCAGAAGTAGCCCAGCACTGAGAATACAGGCATTCTATGTACTGGTGATGAGTTGAGGAGATACAAAGTCAATAATTGTTGATTGATATGGCAGTGGTGTATCTCTCATGTTATGGTGTTTAAGCCCCTTTCATTTGACTAGCTATGTGTAGGAACAACTAGAAATAAAATAAAGCACACAGCTGGCTATGGAACTACAGCTACTATTGCCTACCTTATTCAATCCTTAAGGGCTGCTTTTCTGGATTGATTAGATTCTAGGATATTGTATTGGGCCATAATCCCAGTGGTGGAGCTTTCAAAGAAAGTGAAGATCTGTGTGATCTCTTGAAGTGGACCTTTGGACATTATTCCTTCCAATAATCAGGAGAAGATAGCCTTTCTTTTGCTGCTTCTCTTAGAGAAAGCCCAGCCATTTGTGGTTTTCTCTTTGTTGCCTCGTTCTGAATGAGCTCTCTTCCAAAATAACCAATTAAAATAAGCATCTTTTACTTGAGAAAGGCTAAGGCTTATGGCCAATACTCTGAGTCTCCATTGAGTATTTTGCTTCTTGTTGGCTAATGTGTTTTTCCCTTGTTGTAGTCATGAGGCCTGTGACTCAACTATGGGCTATGCAGTGGGAATATACTAAGCAAGCCTTTCTAGATTCTACAGGATTCTTTAGCTTAAGCAGAGAGTGTCCACTTCCCTCTGTGGCCTGCATTGAAAAGCCTGACTCATTATGGTTAGATCTAGGCCCCAAAAATATCCAGTGTTTCTTGTGTCATTTTCTGGTCATGCATCTCTCTCAGGGATCTTAAGGAAAATGGACTGAAAGCAAGATTCAGGTGTTCCTGGGTACCTGAGCTAATTGTAACATAATCTCTCACTTAATTTAACCTAACTACATTTACAGATACCATGGCTTGACTTTTTTTTTGTAGAAATTTTCTATTAACAAACAACTACCTCCTGCTAAATATAAAATATATTAGATCAGAGTACAAGATCTCAAAAACCTGCTAAATATAAATTTTATTAGATCAAATAATTGAGAGCAAGATCTTAACAACCATCAGTATCATTAGACATACTGAAGTAACTTCTCTTGACTTTGTAATTGGCTGTTTTATATTGAGAAATATACTCAGAATATTTATTAGGATCACAACCCTTCTCCACAGTGCACTTCCATAGCGGTGGTTATTCAGGTTGCAAAAGATGAGGATGAACTCACTGACTCTATAGAGTCTCTTAGGTGACTAAAACCAAGGAGTCATCCATAGATTTCTATTTATGTACAAAGAGGTAAAATAACTCTGAGAAAGAAGAGCCACTGAGCAGGACCAGAAGGCAGCAAAGGTCCTTGTACACAATTATTTGGTGATGTGTTTTCATTTCAGGTAAACAAGCTGGAATGTATTTTACTTCCTGGGGGTGTTTGCATTATATAAGAGGAAACTAGAGAAGTTGATTATTTCTGAGTGTTAACAAAGCACCTTAGGAGTATCACCTCTCAGCCCAGTTATAGAAAATCTATCTTACTGCAGTAGGGTGGAGTAGACTAGGAGGGTCCAGGACCTGGAATCCGACTTGACTCCTGATGGGTGATCTTGGATAACAGATCCAGCCTCAGAGAAGAGTCATGAGTGTGGTCTAAGGAACTTGCAGGGAGTCGAGACAAACGCATCATGGATGACCTCAGAATTGTTTCTATCCCAAGTGCAAATGGACAGTAGAAAACAGTGTCCACTAGATAGCAGTGCACACTCAGTTAGGACCAAAAGGGAGGACTTCATTCCCTGGTGGGAAGACAGAAAGAACAAGGCCAGGCTAATGCTTAGAGGACTGGATCAACAAGAAAAGAGTGAAGACAAAGATGCAGACCAAGGAAGTAAGGTGGGGACACAATTATGATGAACAGGCCCAAGGGGGTGAAGAAGGCAGAGTCCATTTTTACCATGGACACTGGATTAGATTCAGTGATGGAACTGAAACTGTTGAATTATTCCATCTTTTTAAGAAATATTTATTGAGGCAGGAGAATGGCGGGAACCCGGGAGGCGGAGCTTGCAGTGAGCCGAGATCGCGCCACTGCACTCCAGCCTGGGCGACAGAGCGAGACTCCGCCTCAAAAAAAAAAAAAAAAAAAAAAAAAAAAAAAAAAAAGAAATATTTATTGAATATTTTCAATATGCCAGGTACTATTCTAGACATAAGGGATACAATAGTGACCAAGACAGGCATGATATCCATCTATATGTTATCCTTATTAGATTAGCTCAATAATAAATGAAGAAAGAGATAAAGTATGTTTTAACTTCGCTTATTGGTTTTTTACAATTGAAAAAACCAATTGAATTGAATATTGAAAAAACAAATAAGGAAAAGACAAAGAAGTAGAAACAACCATAAAGCCCATACTTAAAAATTCCACAAAGTAAAAAGTATAATTCTCCTACTCCCCGCCCACCCCAAATATGGTTTATCCATTTTCAATCATTTTTAAATAAATGTCTAAAGATATCTCTATATACCTATGCATTGTGGTAAGCAGTTTGGCTTTATTACTTGACAATACGTTATGGACAACTTTCCAACTCTGTAAATATAAATCAGCCCCGTTATTGTAATAGTTGCCTGTTACCCATAGCATGGATGTTCCATAACATATTCAACAATTTCTTTCTTGATAGGCTCTTTATTTCCAGCTCTTAATTATAGACAATTAATGTCGCATTTTATATCTCTTCTGTGTAAAATCCTAACTGGTTCCAGAGCATAGGCACACACCCCAAGGTTGGGTTCAAAAGTAGGAATCACAAGGGAACAGAGACAGGAAGGAAGTTGGGAAAAGGCCTCTGAGAGGCACATGGAACCTTTCTTTCCATGTCATCTCACATGGACAATCAATAAATTGGACCATGATTATTGATTAAGCTCACTCTCTGGGATTGTGCCCCTGTTTCAGAAGTAAGAGTCCGTCATTCTGCCTGTGGTTTCTTTAAGAAACAGGAGAGTACCTTTGAGAAAGCTTGGTGGTCGTGGCAGGAGTGTTCTACCAGAGTGAAATTTCTTGGTGGGAGAGGAATGTACTTCAGTCAAAAGATAGAAACTGGAAGAAAAAAGGAGAGGAAACAAAGAAACATTTTTACAAGGTTAATAAGCATAAGCTTTGAAGAAGTTTGATGCCATAACTGAAAGCACTTAGTTTTCCATTAAGCTGGAAGTTCATGAAAAATGTCTTTTTCTGGAATGTGAGAGCCGATTTCTGCTTATTTTCTTTCCAAGTTCTATTTAAGAGAGGATAGCCTGTAGCAAAAATTAAGCTTCAGGACTCCAGAAATTGCATGCTTGTCTCAATATTCCAGTCCTTCCATTCCCCAGCAGATCACCCGCCATGGTACAACCACATGCTTGACAGATTTTTCATTTCAGATTTTGGATATGTTTTCTGAGGGAAAAAAGTACTATTTTATTGCAGAAAATATTAGCAAGAGTGGTACTCCAAGAATCTCTGAAAAGGCAAGATAAGCCAGTCTCATTATTTTCCTATTATAGCCTTCTCACTATCGGCTTTTTCTTTATGCTCATTGTCATTTAGGTCATCCTGATACTCCACATACCCCCCACTGTATTTTATTATACTCTTCTGTGACTTTTAACATTTGGCAAGCAAGAGGGTCATTCATCATCCCAGGGTGTCAGTAAGGGCATCAGCAACTGTACAAATGTTGCCTGCTGGAGCGTGGTCCTTTACACATGGTTTTCATTTGTACTTTGTTATTGTTGTTGTTCAATTTGCTACTTTCTCTTCTTTACATTTCAAGCTATTGGATAGAGTCCATGAAAGTCAGCCTAGAATCCCTCATTGTGTCTCACATGGAGCTATGATGAAGGAGAAATTCAGTAAATGAGGGACTTCTAAACATGACCTTCAGAGGAATTGAAGCAAAGAAAAAAGATGGGGACAGAACACCTGGGCATGAGACTCTACCACAGACTACATGTGTGGGTAGGGTTGTGTGGCTTATCAGGAAGCCCACTTAGGGCACGTAGCAGCCTCATGTTCATGAAAGACTCAGATTTAGTCTTTGCCATCTCCAGTGCGAGGATAATTATAGAGACACATCATACAGAATAAAGAGGATGCAACTTTTAAAGCTTATATCCTTTTATGAGGCGGTATCATCTGCAATGGATACTGAATTTTGTAAATTAAATCATATTAGGTTGGTGCAAAAGTAATTGTGGTTTTTACCATTGAAAATAATGGCAAAAACTGCAATAATTCCGTTTGCACCAACCTAATAATTGTCTTATGGTCAGGGTAATTATATTGCATATATTTTTGTACTTTTTTTGTTTTGTTTTGTTTTGGACTCAGGCTGTCACTCAGGCTGTCACTCAGGCTGGAGTGCAGTGGCATGATCTCTACTCATTGAAACCTCTGCCTCTTAGATTCAAGCGATTCTCCTGCCTCAGCCTCCCAAGTAACTGGTATTATAGGCGTCCACCACCACCCCTGGCCAATTTTTTTTTTTTTGTATTTTTAGTAGGGACAGGGTTTCACCACGTTGGCCAGGCTGGTCTCGAGCTCCTGACCTCAGGTGATCCACCCGCCTTGGCATCTCAGTGTTGGGATTACAGATGTGAGCCACTGTATGGCCCATGTTTGTACTTTTAAAAACAGCTTTATTGTGGTATAATTGCTGTACAACACAGCACATATTTAAAGTGCACAAGGTACTTGTATGGACCTATGCTTTTATCTATTGGGTAAAATACATAGCAGTGGAATTGATAGATCATATTGTAGATCAATGTTTAATTTTTAAAGAAATTGCCGAAGTTATTCCAAGTGGTTGTATCAATATCCAACACTTTGAATGATTAGTTTTCTTTTCCATTCTAATATATGTATAGTAATAACGGTATTTACATTTTAAAGTATATTAATCATTGGCAATGATTAACATCTTTTCATTTGCTTATTTGATATACATATATCTTCTTCGGTGGAATATTTTTTCAAATATTTTTCTCATTTAAAAAATATATATTTATTTACTGTTGAGTTGTAAGAGTTCTTTATATATTCTACATAAAGTCTTTTTTACCATCTGTAGACTTTGAATATATATGTGTGCAGATATATATACATACATATGTGTATATAACATGCACCTATATGTGTATGTATATATGTATGTTAGACATACATGTTTCTGACTTGTCTTTAACAGTATCTTCTGAATAGTAGAAGTGTTAAATTCTGATGAAATCCAATTTAAAAATTTGTTCCCAAGACCACCCCAGATTTGGTGATTTGCTACGAGAACTCACAGGGCACAGGATGCAATTATACTCATGCCCAAAATTTATTACAGTAAGAGGATACAAAGAAAGATAAGCGAAGAGAAAGGTATATAGCCAAAGTATAGAAGAACTAGACATAAGCTTCCAAGAGTCCATTCCCCATGGAGTCACTCAGGATGCATTCAATTCCTGCAGCATCAAATTGCAACATGTGCCAAGTATTGCCAACGAGGGACACTCTTTAGAGACTTAGTGCTCAAGATTTTGTTGGAAGCTGATCATGTAGGCGCCTTCATCCTAGCATGTACCAATGGTTCCAGACTCCCAGAAGGAAAGCAGGTGTTCAACATAAATCATATTGTTTGTAGAAACAGTGTAGGCTCAGTGGGCTACTCTTACCAGGTGGGAATGGTGGAAAGCCTCTTGAAGTCCAAGTTCTGAGGCATCAATCATGAGCCATTCCTGCAAGCAGGCCTTTCTAAGGATAGCAGTCTAAGAAAGTCTATCCTTTCTAAGCATATAGTCCTGCTATATTAACTCTTTTCTGTATATTTTCTAGATCATACTTTTGGTATTGTATTTAAGAAATATTCTCCTAAGCCAAGGTCACAGAGATTTTCTTTTATGTTTTCTTCTAGAAGTTTTATGATTTTCATTTGTACATTTAAGTCTCTGACCCATTTTGAGTTACTTTTACATGGTGCTAGATAGGGATGGAAGTTCACTTGTTTATGTATGAATTGCCAACATTTTTAGTACCATTTGTGGAAAAGACTACCTCCTCTCCACTGAATTGCCTTTGCGCCTTTACTGAAAATCAGTTGCCCATATACGCATGGGTATATTTCTAGACTCTCTGTTCTGTTTTATTGACCTAAGTGTCTTTTACATCAATACCGTATAGTCTTCATCGCTGTAGCTTTATAGTAAGTCTTGAAATCAGGTAGTATTGTCTTTCCAAATTTGTTCTTTTTCAAATTTGGTTTGGCTTTTCTAGATCCTTTGAATTTCCATATAAATTTTAGATTCAGTTTATCAATTTTAATTTTAAAAACTTTGTGGTATTTCGATTAAGATGATGTTGAATTTATTAATTAATTTAAGGAGAATTTACATTCTAACAATATTTCCCCTTTGATCCTTGAATATAATGTATCTCTCCATTTATTTAGTTTTCTTTTATTTCCCTCAGTGGTATTTTATAGTTTTCACTGTACAGATCTTTCACATTATTTGTCATGCTTAACTCTAAATATTTCATATTTTTGATGCAATTGTAAATGGTATTTTTAAATTTGATTTTTTGATTATTTTTCCTAGTATCTCAAAATAAAATAGATTTTTGTGTATTGGTGTCCCTTTCTGTGAACTTGATAAGCTCAATTCTAGCTTTTGTAGATTCTTTCAAATCTTCTGCATAGATGTTTATATTATCTGTGAAAAAAGTGAGGAATATACTGCAACTTACTCTCATTCTTCAATTTGGTGTAGAACCTCGAAGATAATGTTAAGTAAACCTAGGTAAAATGAACATCCTAGTCTTATTTCTGGAGTTAGCTTAACATTTACATAATACTCCATGCAAAACTGCAAAATATACAGTTTCTTCAAGAGCAAAAGGAACATTTACCAAGGCAGAACATGTTCCACGTTCTGGGCCATAAAAACAAGTCACGAACTTAAAAGGATTCAAGTCACACAAATTATATTCTGTATATACAAAATGTAGACTGTATATTCTGCTGTTTTGGATGAAGGGCTATGTAATTGTTAATTAAGTTATTCAGGTCTTCAATATCTGTTTCTATTTTCTGTCTAATTATTTTATTCATTATTAAAGGGGAGGTATTGAAATATCTGTCTATATTTTTAATTTTGTCTATTTTTCCTTGTAGTTCTATCAGTTATTGCTTCATGCATTTTGAAACTATTATTAGCTGCATAAATGTTTAGGATTTTTATGTCTCCTTGATAAATTTCCCTTATTATTATTATGAAATGATCATTTGTTATCTTTAGTAACATTATTTGCTCTGAAATCTTCTTTGTCTGATATTAATGTAGTCTGTGTAGCTTTTTTTTTTATGTTAGTGCTATCTTGGTCTATCTTTTCTCATTGCTTTGATTTTAGTTGTGGTTTTTTTTTTTTTTGAGATGGAGTCTCGCTCTGTTGCCCAGGCTGGAGTGCAGTGGCGCAATCTCGGCTCACTGCAATCTGTGCCTCCCAGGTTCAAGCGATTCTCCTGCCTCAGCCTCCTGAGTAGCTGGGATTACAGGTGCACACAACCATGCTCAGCTAATTTTTGTATTTTTAGTAGAGACGGGGTTTCACCATGTTGGTCAGGCTGTTCTCGAACTCTTGACCTCGTGAGCCGCCCATCTCTGCCTCCCAAAGCGCTGGGATTACAGGCATGAACCATTGCGCCCGGCCACTTATTTGCATTTTTATATTTGAAGTGCATGTTGTGAAAGCGTATCTATTTGAGGATCCCTGCTTTATGAAATCTGACACTGCCTTTTAATTGAGGTATTTACACATTTATTATCATTATTAATGTAATTATGATTTATACACACTTTCTATTTGTTTTCTATTTGCCTTAACTGTTATTTTTTTTTCTATTTTACCTCTTTTTCTGCCTTTTTTGATTGATTCGATTTTTTAAAATAATTTCTTTTATTTCCTTTTTTGGCTTGCTAGATATAGTGATTTGTTTTGTTACTTTAGTGGCTGTGTTAAGGTTTATGGTATATATCTCAAACTTATCACAATCTACCTTCAAATAACATTATACCACATCATGTATTGTGTAAAGAACTTTACAACAGTTATACTTCCATTCATCCCCTCGTTTTCTGTATGCTGTTGTTTTTATACATTTTACTTCTATAGTTGTTTTAAGCTCCATGCTGTATTATTATTTTTGTTGAAACAATGCTCCTTTAACAGTGCAAGTAATTTTAAAAACTCATGTATTTACACATTTAGTTGTGGAATTCTTCAATCTTTTGTGTGGATCCATATTACCATCTGTTATTATCTTCCTTCCACCTAAAGGGCTTCCTTTAACATTTTTTGGTAGTGTAGTTCTGCTAGTGATAAAATTCAGAGGCTGGATATCTAAAAAAGCCTCTGTCTTCATTTTTGAAGAATATTGTTTATTGGGTATAAAATTTTAAATATACAGATTTATTTTTTCTTTTAGTACTTTAAGAATGTTACTTTACTGTTTTCTCTCTTGTATTGTTTCAATGCAGAGACGTCTGCTGCTTTAAAAATAAATCTTTGTTTTATTGTATATAACAAGTCTTTGTTCCCCTCTGTTGGTTTTTAACATTTTATCTTTTTTTAAAAACTAGCCGGGCGAGGTGGCGGGCGCCTGTAGTCCCAGCTACTCGGGAGGCTGAGGCAGGAGAATGGCCTAAACCCGGGAGGCGGAGCTTGCAGTGAGCTGAGATCCGGCCACTGCACTCCAGCCTGGGCGACAGAGCGAGACTCCGTCTCAAAAAAATAAAATAAAATAAAATAAAATAAAAATAAAATAAAAAATAAAATCATTATTATTATACTTTAAGTTCTAGGGTACATGTGCATAACGTGCAGATTTGTTACATATGTATACTTGTGCCATGTTGGTGTGCTGCACCCATCAACTCATCAGCACTCATCAACTCGTCATTTACATCAGGTAAAACTCAGAATGCAATCCCTCCCCTCTCCCCCCTCCCCATAATAGGCCCCGGTGTGTGATGTTCCCCTTTCCGAGTCCAGGTGATCTCATTGTTCATTTCCCACCTATGAGTGAGAACATGCGGTGTTTGCTTTTCTGTTCTTGTGATAGTTTGCTGATGTAACATTTTATCTTTATCACTGATCTTGAGCAATATGATTATGATGTGCCTTGGTATAGCATTCTTCATGTTTCTTGTGATTGTGCTTCATTCAGCTTCTTGGATTTGTGGGTTTATAGTTTTCATCAAATTTGGATGGTTTTCAAATACTTCTGGAAGCAGATTTTCTGGGCCCTGCTTCTTCAGGGGTTTCAATTACATATTAGGGCTCTTGAAATTATTCCACAACTTACTGATGTTGTTTACATTAAAATTTTTTTCATATCTATATTTCATGTTGGTATGTTCTAGTGCTGTGTCTTCAACTTTACTGATCTTTTCTTCTGTAATGCCTAATCTGCTGTCAATCCCCATTCAGTGTTCCTTTTATCTCAAACCTATGGATTTAATCTTTTGTAGTTTGATGTGTGTATGTTTGAAAAAAATGTCCTTCATGTTTCCACTTACTTTTTTTGACATTTGGTAAAGACTTATAACATCTTTGTTAAACCTAACAAAGTCAGTTTTGGGTTGGTTTCAATTGGTTTATCTTTCTGGTATGTGTTGTTTTATTTTCTGCTTCTTTACACGCCTAGTAATTTTTGGTTTGATGGTAGTCATTATAAACTTTATTGAATGCTGGATTTTTAAAATTAATATAGATACTATTGATTTTTTTTCTAAAAATGATATACAGTTAAGTTACATGAAAACAGTTTGATCCTTTCAGGTTTTGCTTTTAAGATTTGTCAGCCAGGACCGGAGCAGCACTTGATCTAGGTTTTAGTATTCTCCATTGCTGATGCAAGACGTTTTTGTTTGCTCTACCCAGTGTGTCCCGTGGCTCTTGAGGTTTCTCAGTCTGGAAGATGGAAGCAGGAACATTTCCCAGCCCTGTGTGAAGTCCAGCATTGTTATCTCTAAACATTTGGGGTCATTTTTGTTTTTTCCGTCCTTGAGTAGTTTTCTAGTTTTCTCCCTGAAGGCCTTCAGAATTCTGTCACTGTGCAGATCTCTCCTCCTCAATACTCTACTCTGAAACGTCTACCTTGGAGTCTCTAGACCCTTGGTTCAGTATCCTCAATTTAGGGAGAAATTGGGTTTTCCTACCTTGCATTGTGGTGTAGAAACTCTGTCAAAAAAAAATATGCTGCAGCAATTTTAGGGACACCTTGTTTGTTTTCTGTTTATCCAAGATCACTGCCCTTCCTTTCCTGATGGCCACTGTTTTGCCAATGGCTTAATATATTGTGTCTATGCTTTTGTTGCTTCAGGTGGGAGGGTAAATCTGGCCTTCGTTCATTCATCTCCACTGGAGGCAGAAGTAATTGCGTTCAGGAATGTTTGGATACTTCCAAGCCTTAGTTTGGCCTAAAGCAATGTTAACAACAATTTGTAAATATTATATCCCTAAATTATTTATTAACATCTCCTTTTTTGAAAACAAGAAATGTATGCTTACTTATGCATACTTACTAAGGGTAGAAGAGAGGGTGGACCAGCTCACAGTGAATATATATATTTAAGAGACAATCAGAAGGAATTTAGAGAATAAAGTCAGTAGCTGGGTGATAGCAGTAGGATGCAAATAGGTTACACAGTGAATTAAAATGCAAGGATAAAAGGAGAGAATGCTGCTTTGATTGATACGTGGCATCTTCCTGATAGGAAGATACATGGCACCTTCCTATATAAAATATAACTTTATTATAGAAGTTCCAAAGAGCCTAGGTGGTCTAATGCAATCCAATGAAATAAGGCATTTGATATTGATTGAACATCTGGGATGCCCGGAAAGGTATTGGGAACTCTGGAGTTTCAATGCATTTTGACCCTTTGTCTACAGCCTTTAAAATAATCTACAATCTACTTAGCATGCTGCCTGGCCAACTTTTAAAGCAGAGTGAGGACAATATTGTGGATGGAGGGTCTAGGCTTATGTGGCAGGTTCCACTGAGTGTAAATCATGTCTCTGGCATTTATTACCTGCATGGTAAAAGGCAAGATGTTTTGTCTCTATAATCTTAATTCCCTCATCTGTATTATGGAGATAATAATACTTAAAATATGGTATTAAATGAGATACAATGCATTAAGTGCTTACTATGTGGCCAAGCATTATGTGGTAATCACTGTTCCACAAAGAAGGAGAACCAATGGAATGTGTATGGAATTGGCTTACATGATTATGGAGTTTGGCAGGTTCATAATCATGTAAGCCAATTCCATACATATTCAGCTTCATTCAGTCTGCCGTAAACACTCACACAGCAAATGGAGACAACCACTAAAGCAATTAGTGAGCAATAGATATGTATTGATATGTGTCATAAAGGAAAATAAATCATGGTAGAAGGATAGAGAATGACTGGGAGGATGGAGTTCCTCTTGTCCTCTTGAATCTCGTGGTTCAGGCCACAAGAGTTCAAGAAGAGAAGCTAGCAGGCTAGTGACCCAGAAAAAGCTGGTGTTGCATGTTGAAATGCAAATACAGTCAGCTGGAGGACTCCCTCTTGCTTGGAGGAGGTCATCCTTTGGTTCTATTTAGGCCTTTAACTGATTGGATGAGGCCCACCCACAGTATGGACAGCAATCTGCTTTACTCAAAATCCATGTATTTAAATGTTAATCTCATCCAAAATCATCTTTACAGAAAAATCCAGAATAATATTTGACCAACTATCTGGGTATCATTGCCCAGTCAAGTTGATGCAAAAAATTAACCATCACAGTGTTTATATACATTCATTCATTTAACCCTCTCATCCATTCTGTGGGTTAGGTATTGTTTTTCCAGGTTTATATGGAAAATGAGGCCCAGGGAGATGAAGTAGGTTGCACAAAACTAAAATTTGAACTCAACTTTGTCTGTTTAGAAAGTCTATGCTCTTAAGATCTTCTTTAAAATGTAACCCGGCATAATACCTGTTAGATAGTAGGTGATCAGTTAAAGTTAGCTCTCAGTTCTTGCAGAATGGAGTGCTGGTTTCAATCCCTCGCTCCATGACTAAGTTGTGAGCAACTGAACAAATAGTTCCAGGAATTTTTTGGCCTTATGTTATTAGTGCTTACTAAAGTATGTGGTACACAGCAGGGACTGAGTAAATTGATGCTTGAATGCAGCTGGAAATACTATTTAGAACCTTTTATTCTCTAAATAAAATAGTATCTTTTTTCTTGAACGATGACCTTGTGCAAAGGGCTAGGAGCTGGGGAGAAAAAAAAAAAAAAAGCCAGATCTGGCCTGTATCTGCCCTTAAAATTTTAGTTTCATATTGAAAGTTGGAAATTTATTTATTCATTCAACAAATATGCATTCATTTCCTACTCTGTGCTAGGCATTAGCTTAGAAGCTGGGAATAATGGTGAACATCCTACATTAGTTTTCGATCACTGCTATAACAATTTCACAGAAATTTAAAACAATCTGTATTAGTCAGGGTTCTCTAGAGGGACAGAACTAATAAGATATATGTACATATGAAAGGAGTTTATTAAGGAGAGTTGACACACACAATCACAAGGTGAAGTCCCATGACATCTGCAAGTTGAGAAGCAAGGAAACCAATAGTGGCTCAGTCTGACTCCCAAAACCTTAAAAGTAGGAAAGCTGATAGTGCAGCCTTCACTCTGTGGCTGAAGGCCCAAAAGCCCCTGGCAAACCACTAGTGTAAGTCCAAGAGCACAAAAGCTGAAGAACTTGGAGTCTAATGTTTGAGGGCAGGAAGGATCCAGCATGGGAGAAAGATGAAGACCAAAATACTCAGCAAATCAGCTTCCTCCTCCTGCTTTTTTTCTAGCTGTGCTGGGAGCCAATTGGATGGTGCGCACCCACATTGAGGGTGGATCTTTCTCCTCCTCTCCCTGTCTATTGATTCAAATGTTAATCTCTTCTGCTGACACCCAGAAACACCCAGATACACCCAGAAACAATACTTTGCATCCTTCAATCCAATCAAGTTGACACTTAATCATCACACAATACAATTTTGTTATTTTACGGTTTGAGGCAGAAGTGTGAAATCAGTTATGCAGGGCCAGATCAAGATTTGGCAGGACTAGTTCCTTCTGGAGTTTCCAGGAGAAATCTGTTCTTTGTCTCCTCCAGATTCTAAAGGTCACCTGCATTCCTTGGCTTGTGGTCCCACTCACAGCGCAAGACCCTTAATTTAATCACACTTGTGAAGCCTTTTGCCATGCAATGTAACACATTCGTAGATGCTGAGGATAAAGGCATGGGCATCTTAGGGTGCAGGAGCTTTATTCAGCCTACTATAGATCCTCATACAGCAAATGAAGACAGCCACTAAGGCAATTAGTGAGCAATATGATAGTATGTGTTGATACATGTCACAAAGGAAAATAAATCATGGTAGAGGGATAGAAAATAACTGGGAGGGAGGAGTTCCTCTTTTGAGAGGTTTGTCAGGGAAGGCCTGTCTGGTGAGGTGATATTGAGCTGAGGCATAACTGAAGTGAGTGAGGGCCTGGACAGGTGTGTCTTCTGAGGGGAGTGAGGGCTAAGGGTCGGGTACACAGCGAACTGTGATGAAAAGCATTGAGACTCAGCTGCAGGCAGTGGGATATCGCAGAAAGGATGCACAAATCCAGGTGGAAGAGGTCAAAAGGTGGTTTATAGAGTAGGTGGCATTTGAAAAACTCCAAAAGCTGGAGCAGGGTCTAGGCTTGTAGAGAACAACAGTGTGCATGTTGACCCTGTGGTTCAGGCCACAAGAGTTCAAGAAGCACACTCTGGGACTGCAGAGGTGAAGAAACCTGAAGGAAGAGGGTGTGGCTCTGGCTAAGACCCTGAAGTGTGTGTCTTCCTTCCCACAGGGTAGCTGTCAGGCCCATTCTTCCAATTCTGTATGACCAGGGAAGGCAAAGAGGCTCCAAGCACAGCAGATCTTGGAAAGTTTGTGGGGACCTTCCAGATATGCTTGTTTCCAGAGCATTTTTCTTGAATGATGACCTTGTGCAAAGGGCCAGGACACATACAATCACAAGAAGACAGGGAAGTCTTCAAGTTCTGCATGGAAGGGCTCTGCTTGCCTGGTTCTTGGGTTCAGTTTTCCATCATAATGGATCTCTCTTTTTAGCTGGCCCTGGCCCTGATTCTGCTCCTGACTTTGGTAGTTCCATCCAAATTCCAGATTTGCAGAACCCGTGTATACTTTGATGCTTTTTCCACTAAACGGTACAATTCTAACACTACCAGGCCTGGCCTTGGACTTGGAGAAAATAGATCCCTAGCTTGACACAGAATATACAACAAAACACATTTAGTTTCTTATTTTCTGTGGTGCCTTATAGTTGATCCCCATCACTAGTAAGAGGGTCCCAGGAGACTGAGTCTCCTTGAACCATGCCAAGGTCTCAAGCCTCTTCAATGTAGGACTTCATTATCCAATAAGAATTTTCACTTATTCATTCCTTTATTCTCTCAACAGTTTTCAGAGTCAGTATAGCATGATAATCGGGCTCTAAAGTCAGAGCTCCTGGGCTTAAATCTCAGCTGTGTCAACAGCTGTGCGACCTGCAAGAGAAATTACTTATCTCTCTGTCTCAGTTTCCTTATGTTTAAAATGGCAAAGCACCTTTTTTAAAGAAGGAGGCACAAAGAGTTAATCTACATAAACTCTCAGGACAGTAATGGGCACATAGAAAACCTTACTACTATTTTGGTGGTGGTGGTTGTCTTTGTCATTCTTTTGTGGGCAGCAGGAACGGAAATAATTCATGCTGGGATGAGAGTCAGGTCTCACTCTGTGCCAGCCCACTTTGCTCCCCAGGCTCCTTACTGTTTGGTGGACAGACCTTCCTTTCCCAGAGCACCCCTCCTTCTCTGCATCTTGGTGACCCTTAGCACCCTAGGTATTCTTGAGTGAGACAAGAAGTCTGAAGCCACTTCCATTCTGACTGTTGGGATGGCTTGGCAAAGTTGCCCTCCAAGACCCAAGATGCAGGGGCTCCATGAAAACTCTACTTTTTCTTTGTCACTGATTAGTCCTGGGACCTTATTCCCTCTAGGGCGTCTACCCTGTCTTCTCTCCTATATATGCCCAGTTTTTAGGTTTGGCTCCAGTCTCAGCCTATTTGTTCATGTCTGACCATTTAGCTAATGTAATTCTTGGAGCCCCTGGTATTGAAGAGTACTTCAAATATTTTCCCATGACTGAGATCTCATTATAGTGTGACAGCTTCTTACCTACAGCTAGGAACATTACCCTGCCAAGATGCCCTGGTATGGGGCTCCATATTTATGATGTCATTCCTGGCTCTAATCAGTTAATCTACTTACTACTAAGACAAATATGCACAGGGTCTATCTCAATTCCGGGTACTCTGGACATTGATCAAGCATATGCTAAGGGCAAAGGAGGGTGCCACCCCTGCCAGAAAAGAGGAAACAGCTCAGCTGCAATAATTTTACCCATAATTTTGCAATTAAAATGTCTACAGAAAAGCTATTTTAACTCAGCCTCTATACGAATTTAATGTCATTTTGCAAATAAAATTATTTGACTTGCTTTTGGGGAGGGGTTGCTCATAGCCTTTCTTTGCTCAAGGTCTTATTGTGGACCTTGTCTCTTCCATCTGGTCTCAGCTTGGAGCCAACTGACCTCCCCCAGTGTCCATCCTGCCTGGGTGGGCTGGCCACATCTCAGGAACCAGCTCTCCTTGTCTCTCCCCTCCATCCCCTAGCACATGATTCTGTTACAAATTGCCTCCTGTCTGGGTCTCCAGTTTTGTTATTTACTTTTTTTTCCCTGTTTTTCCCAGACTGCAATTAACATCTAGAAAGGCAAAGATCCCTATGAGTAAAGCATTGAACCATCACCTGGAAATATACCCAGCTGTTTTTATGGTGGAGTTTAAGAGCATTTAGCTAATTACAGTGCTTAGGAAGAGAAAGCATCCTAATGGAAGCAGCAAGCTCTTTTCTGCCTTGCAGTGGGAGCTAGTCACCAACAGATAAATAGGAGTTATGTCACGCCCTCCTGTTTATGCCCTCACAGAGGAGGGCATCGTAAAGTGCTTCCTCCGCAGGCCTAATGCTATGATGTGTGTTTTGACAAAGTTGCTTTTTCAGGGCCATGAAAGTAAAAGTGCCATAAAATCAGAAGGAAACAGAGCATAAATTGAATCAGAATGAGTCCCAGCCCAGCTTCACCACTGCACCTTGGCTGAAATGGCCTGACTTCTCTGTCACCTCCAGCTGCTTCCATGGCTGGACCTGTAGGAGCCTGAGGTCAGGACAATCAGCTGAGCAGAGGTGGCTGGGAGAACCTGGGGAAGGAAGACAGGGAGGGAGACAAGCTTGTACTAGTGGTGAGCATACATAGAGTCCTCAAAGGCAGTGTGTGCATATATACACGTGCCTGTGGCATGTATTGTACCCATGCATGTGCATCTCTGTGTGGTGATAATGTGTTGATGGTTGGCCAGGAGGTGGTTCAGGGTTCTTGGCTCTTGCTTTCTAAAATGTGGCCGCTCACTCCTTTTATGAGGCATTGCTGAGAGCAGGTTTGCCCTCATTAATCACAGCAATAGCAATAAGCAGGCAATTAAGTTCTCCCAAGGATGCATGTACGAGTTCTTGGCTCCAGCAAAGCTGTGGTAGTTGGTAGAGTTAATGGCAAGGAGCTCGGGCCTTGTGTCTGGGTCAAGGCTCATTTTCAGGTTCAGAGAGATAATGATAGGCCCAGAAAGGTCCAGTTTTGTCAGCTTAGAGAGGTCACCCTCAGGCCTACTAGATGTTGAGCTCAGCATCCTGAGGACAATGACTTTTTATCTCCCTGATACGAAGTTTTTCTGAGTAGCTGTTGCCGGCTGAGCCCTCCGCTGAAGAGCACTCATGAGCTAACTCCTCCTCACCCTGCAGGCGGAGGCGAGGCTCCCTTCCCGGATTATAGCTCAGGCCCTCTATCCTAAGAATGAGCAGCCAAACAGTATCAATGAACTAAAATCAAGGCTTAGAAAATACTGTTGGATTGATGAATTTTGGCGTCTAAATAGCCAACTCCAAACCTGCTTATTATCAAGATCAGTGTAACAGTCTCCTATGGGAATGGGGGTTTCCTTTAAGTTCTCTATTGTCCACCTCTAAACCACTGTGCTGTTAAGCCACCTTCTTAAACAACAGTCTCACCATATTATGCCTCTACTCAGGAGCCTCATGGCTTCCTCTGTCCTCCTGCAAAGAGCCTAGCTCACATGTTCTATTGGCCCATCCAGTTTGCATCCCAGCAGCTGGCCTCCATCCTGCCTCGCCTAGTCTCCAGGGTTCTCATAGACGCTCCCTGCGTCTCTTTCCTTCCTTTTTGCCTTGTCTCCTGCTGTTTGGCTCATCTTTATGATTTTCTGCCTTTTCTTTCTATGAAACAAATCCTGTTAATTCCTTGAGGGCGGTTGTGGATCCTGCATCCTTCAGGAAGGCTTCCCACGGCCATCCCTGGCTGCACCATGCACCTGTTCACTGAACTTCTCTTAGTCCTGTTATACTGGCTTGGGGAGTTTCAATTATTTATCGTGTGTCCAATATCAGGTTTTTTTTTTTTTTTTTTTTTTTTTTAGCCAGCTTCATTAGATATACCTGGAGGGTAGAGATTAAGCTTTCAATTGCTCATTGGAACAGTTTGGAACATGGCAGAGGCACCAGCCATGCATGCAGAAAACCAGAAGTCCTGATTCTGCCACTTCCTACCTGTAGGAATTTGGGAAATCACTTCTCATATCTGCTGGTTTCCTACCACAAATGTTAAGAACCCTGCCTAGGTAGAAACTGCCTGTTCCTGTCTCATGTGCTTCTCTGCAGTGCACAATTCTCACAGCTCAGACTCAGGGCTACTCACTGGCCTTGCCTTTTTCTTCTCCAACAACAATAATATATTTTTTTTTTTGGAGGTAGAGTCTCTTTCTGTTACCCAGGCTCTTTTTCTTCTCCAACAACAATAATATATTTTTTTTTTTGGAGGTAGAGTCTCTCTCTGTTACCCAGGCTGGAGTTCAGTGGCGCAATCTCAGCTCACTGCAACCTCCACCTCCCGGGCTCAAGTGATTCTCCTGCCTCAGCCTCCTGAGTAGCTGGGATTACAGGTGCCTGCCACCGTGCCTGGCTAATTTTTATGTGTTTTTCATAGAGACGGGGTTTCACCATCTTGGCCAGGCTGATCTTGAACTCCTGACCTCATGATTCACCTGCCTCAGCCTCCCAAAGTGCTGGGATTACAGGTGTGAGCCACTGCACCAGGCTACAGTAATCTTTAGGACAATAATAAGTGTTCAACTCTTCCCTTCTGGGCACATAGTTAGGATTGTACTTCCTTGCCCGTTGGGTGTGATTATGTGATTATCATTTGGTTAATGACCTGTGAGCATGGCTGACACCTGTCACTCTCAATGGGAGCATAAATAGCTAGAGTATGCAACAACATGTTCTCCTTTCCCATGGTAATGGTGAAGTGCATGGTCATAAACCATGGCTGTGCCTTCAGTCTATATCCCTGAGTGCGGATGTTGATAATGCAAACAGAGCCAAAATCCTATATCTAGGAAGGTCAATGTAGTGTGAGTCAGAAATGGACATTTACTATTTTAAACCATTGGGATTGTGTGTGTGTGTGTATGTATGTGTGTGTGTGTGTGTGTGTGTGCATGTTTAATCAGCGCAGCATAACTTACCTTGTCCTGTGTGATACACTGTCTTCCTTAGCCTTTGCCCTATTTCTTCTTTTCTTCCTGATGTCCCTCACCCACAATGAGTAATCTGCACCTGGGCAACGAGCCCGCTATAAGCAGTGGCAAAAGCATAAGACACTATTGATGGGTGAATTCTTGATACTCTTCGACAGCAATGTCTTTATTGATTTTACAACAACAGGATTCTCTCTGCTTTTCTGAAAGACATGCCTGGAGACTTCAAAGAGTATTTTTGTCCAAACCAAGCCTGGGTTTTGATTTTGCAGTTGATGAGTCATTACTTCCCCAACAGAGTGGGCTTTGATTTTGCAGGTCATATTTCCTCAAAATATTCTTCTGATGTCCAAATCAAAGTGCCCCAGAAATATGTAGAATATTTAATGTTATAAAAATCCATAGTAGATTTGAACTGATAAGATCTCCTATGGGCCTTTGTGATTTTTTAAAAAATATATGCTACCTTATGAATCTTGTCTAAGTTATTATAGCCTCCAAACATCCCTTGTCAAATCTCATGCTGCTAATAAGGACATACCTGAGACTGGGTAATTTATAGAGGAAAGAGGTTTAGTGAACTCACAGTTCCAGATGGCTGGGGAGGCCTCACAATCATGGTGGAAGGTAAAGGAGGAGGAAAGTCACATCTTACATGGCAGCAAGCAAGAGAGCTTGTATAGAGGAACTCTCCTTTATAAAACCATCAGATCTTGTGAGATTTATTCACTATCAAGAGAACAGCATGGGAAAGACCCAGCCCCAATCCTGTGATTCAATTATCTCCCACCAGGTCCCTCCCATAACATGTGGGAATTGTGGAAGCTACAATTAAAGATGAGATTTGGGTGACGACACAGCCAAACCATAACAGAGGGTGAGTTCTTTCTTGAAACGTGGGGCAGGGAATGCTGATTTTGTTTTAGCTATTGTACTTTGTTGAGACATGGGAATGAAGACCTCCTCAGGATCTCTGATGTGGACATCTGAGAGACCTATAGAAAGCTAAGTGTTCTCATGAAATCAACTCACATTTCATACCGTCTTACCTTTCTCAGCCTCCTAATACACCTGCCCAACTATGTCAGCTTTAAGAATCTTTAAGAGATATTCCAAAAAGAAAATGGAGGGGGAAAAATGACTTTGCATCTAGGCTGAAAAGAACAATACTGTATAAGTTTGTTCTTTCTTAGTGGTTAGCCCACACTTTTCTTTAATTAACAGACTTAGCTCATGCCGTGTTGTTATCTAACAATGTGTCTGAGCAATAAGAACACTTGTTTTTCTCACTATATGACAAAGCCCAGATGTGCTCACATCAAGAGTAGGTGTTGGATCCAAATCCCAAGACAGGACTCATGGTTTAGTTAAGAATCTAGCAAACAAGGTAGGAACAAAGGAAGGAAATTTCAGTGTTCCCAACTGCTTTGCTTGTTTGGAGATTGGCCAGGAGATGAAATGGATGCAGGGAACGTAGACTAACTTCTCTTTCTAGAAGGTCGGGCTTAGAGCATCCAATGTGAATGATGGTGCCATTGTTTCTAGAAAAGGATTCTGGGCAAATGTGGTTTTTGAAATATTTTCTACAGGAAACAAAATGCCACAGAATGAGAAATTTTCAGTGAACTGGTTCATTTTGTAACAGCAGTTGGATCATGAAAATTACCCACCCTATTCTCAATTTGGATGTTGGATGTGAAAACTAAAGTTGTATTTTTTTTTCTTTTACCGAAAGAATCCCTGGAGACAGTGAAGCAATTTATAGATGTGAGAGTTTAAATAGCCATGACCTAAGAGAATTATAACAATGTTGACACATTGACAGACGCCTTTTCTCTCAGACTTAGCATGGAAGAACACACTAAATACAGAGATTATTCAGTTTTATGGAAAATCATAATGTTGTATGAATACTGAGAAGTGTAACTAGTTTTGGCAGACTGGAAAATTTTTCAAAATGTATTGCTTTTGAACGAAATGATTAAAGAAAAACTAAGGAGGTGAGACAAAGTGAATGATCCTCCATCTTTCAAAGTGATAAAGCAACTTGGGTGACTTAATACATATTTATACAGGGTGGAGTTGGGAAAGAAATGGAATTGGGTCCAGGGGACACTGGGATGAATCCTAGTTCTGCCACCTTCAGCTGTGTCACATTAGACAGATAATTCAATTCGGAACCCCAGTTTCTGGATCAGTGAAGCTACTACAGAAGCTTGTTTTGGCAAATGAATAATTCATTTGACCATGGTGTGTGATTTGTAAAAAACATCAGAAATATACTATACTGTGAGTATAATTGTTACTTTTGTTGCTCTTAGCTTCCTACCTCGGATAGGTGTGCAGTCAGTTCCCAAATGAACCCAATCTAAGTTGAATATTCCTCTGAAGGAGAGATGTGTGTGGTTTGTGTACACAGATTAGATAAATGGGTTGTTCTCCTATTCTTATGTTATAAATGACCAAGAAAGACTCAAGAACACAGTTAACTAGCCCCAAAGATCAACTAATCTCCGGGCAGTATTACAAAAGGCATTAAAACCCAGCAGACAGCCCTTTCCCCTCAGCTCTCTGTCCACCACTGTTTTTCATATCTAAAAAAAAGATAGCAGATAATGTGGGAAAAGTTGGTGGGGATTGGAGGAGAGAGGGGAAAAGAGAGAGAGAGGGAGAGAGAGAGAGAGAGAGAAAGACAGAGAGAGAGATACTAGAAAGAGCAGAGGTATGAAGTTGCTTGTCTTGCATGAAAAGTCAAACCACAGTCTAGGCTGGGTCAGATGGGTCAGCTGGTGTGTGTGTGAGATTAAAGTCTGCAAAAGCTTATGAGTAGTGTGAATATGGAATGTTTACTCAGATCTATATAGCTCCATTTATTTGATATTGTGAATATAGGGGTAATTTTAGAGCCTGAGAAACTTTAGAAAAAATCTTCAAAATATGTGCCCCCACAAAGGATAATGAACTTTCTGGTTCAGAGCTGCTTCAATCTCTCTTATCTGCTAATTGATTTTCTTGCCACTTATTTCTTCCCATTCAATCTACCCTTCATACTATGGCCCCAGATATGTCTCCAAAATGTAAATCTGATCATGACAACCTCATTTTCTCCTTTTGTATAG
The DNA here is from genome assembly GCF_024542745.1 of Macaca thibetana thibetana. Classification (NCBI taxonomy): domain Eukaryota; kingdom Metazoa; phylum Chordata; class Mammalia; order Primates; family Cercopithecidae; genus Macaca; species Macaca thibetana. The sequence continues at coordinate 49,962,260 of NC_065586.1, forward strand.
GTTTACAAAAATCACATATGTAGCTTTCTCAAATTGTTTATGAAGGGGTAGTGACAGGAGAAACCAAAGACAAATATTTTTTATCTTTTCTGCATTGTAGAAATAAGACCATATCAACACTTTGTTCCAACCATGAACATAGCCACTGAGGCATCCTGAAATCTACCCATAGCGGTCCTTGGAACAAAGAACAGTGGAAGAAAACATTGAGTTTCTTCTAGAGGTCAGTACTTGCCTACGTTTTCTTCTTTCTTTTATTAACTTAATGAGTCTCAGAGCTAACTCAGTGGTCATCTTCAGGGTAAAGCTACTTGCTTTAGAGAAAGAGACAAATATTAGAAAAATCCAGTTTTCTCTGCCAAACTTGTCCCCACCTCTCTGTTATCTTCAACTTGGGAGGGAGAATTGGGTGGTCCAGGTTTTCAAAGTAGTGGTCTCTTTTCAAGTTAGATTCAGCCTTCTCATCTAAAAAAGCTTCCCAGAGAGTTAAACAATGGGCACCAGATGATAGCATCATCCAGATAATAAACTCTCAGCTATGTGACATGCCTGGAATTCACTGTGCCACTTTACACATAATTTGAGCCCCTCCAACCCAGGTGAGCCCACCATGTAAAAGCAATTTATTTTTCCCAGAGAAATGAAAACCCAGCCAAATACATTATGTCTCTGCAGATTAAAAAAAAAAAAAAAAAAAAAAAACTTTCTCAAACTGCATAGAAAGTATCTTCTGTCTTCATATCTTATCATATATTACTGATGTTCCAACCAGGTTTTGGGTGACAGCTATTGTGAACTCTGCTGTGTGGTCATTTCCCCAGCTTTTGACTTGCCTCAGCAATAATGTTCTAGAAGCTCTGAGTAATTTTTGTTACTCCAATGCAGGCAAAACGCCCTATCAGTCATATTCATGACAATCCTTTCTCCCTCTGGGTCCCCTTTTCATTCTCCTCTGTTAAGAGTCTTCTTTCAAGCAGGTATAGCCCATAACTCCAGTCTTCTGCCTAGATTGAACTTTTCCCACCTATGCTGTATATAGGGCCAGCATGTATTTTTCTGGGTTGGAAGGTCTTTTCTCTTTTTCACGGGTCTTCTATATAAAGCAAAACCTGTCTCTTTAAATTATTTATTTTCCTTCCTCAGTTTCTGATACCTCGGTTCCAAAGCCCAAGAAATGGTTTCCAGTTCACTTACTAAATCTTGTACACTGAGATTTTTTGGCCGCTCTGAACGATTTCACAAATGTTTCTGTTTGTTACCAATTTCTTCTTCCACACTGTGGTTGAACCTGTATTTTCAATCTCCGGTGCCCACAACCATCATTCAATGTTTGCCTACTGTTCACTGAGTCAACTTGAGAACATATGGTATAGAAGTCCTCAGTGAGACTATGTCAGGCTATAGAAACTGCTAGGTCAGTCCTGCCTCAGTTCGTTTTGTGAACCTGAATGCAAGCATTCGAAAAAGAAAAAGTGAAAAAAAAAAAAAAAGGCAGCAAATTCATTAATTCCTCTCTGCCAAGTCTAGCATCTAGAAAACCCAAAGCCAGTAATTCCTAAGCAATTGGAATTTGTTATTTTGAGACGGAAAGGTGGAAGATAAATTTCAGAGCAATTGTTCCTTAATTGCTTTTAAGGGATTGGGAGAACTTATAAGAAAAAACCCTGGAGAAGTTGTGGCTATGGAAGAGATGTTGTACGTGTTGTAATTTTGATGTGGAAGACTGGAACTCTTAGGATCACATGCAGATTTTTAAGTGGACAGTCATGGCCAGTGAACGCCAGGGGTGCTGTTGAATCACTCAGATTACTGCATCCTGGACGTTCCTGACTGACAGCCACCCATCTGTGAAGAACATGACTTTTCAAAATAGTTTGTTTCTTAGGGCTCCCTCCTGAGTAACTTAGGAAATCTCAAGAGCACGGCTGAACACAGATACCCACACATCTATCTACTGCATGCCACAGAGTACTGTCATTGCAGGTGGAGCTGAATGGACCAACATCTCCAGAAGCAAGATCACCTGGGCACAGCCACACATGCAACTCTAGAGTTCAGGCTCTGCAAAGTGTTTTAGCCTACTAGTCTTGGGGGCTGCGAAGTGACAAGATATTAAAAGTGGTGTGCAATAAAGTTGGCCATCCCTAGTATGAATTAAATTTAGTATTTATCAGCTGTTCCTGGCTGTAAATTAATTCAGCTACTGGCATTTTAGAGAAGAATGGACACAGAAGAAGATATATCTCAATATGAAATTTCCTTGTTAAGAAATGGGACCTATCTTCAAGCTGCAGATATCAGTGTTTTCCAAATAGAGGACGTTTGAGGCAGAGCTAAATAAATACTGGCCACTAGAATGCTAATTAACAAGCTCCATTATTAATTTTGTCATCTCAGTATGAGCCAAGAGTCAAATGAATTGAAGCAATAAAATGATTGGCTTTATGATTACTTGGTGTTCTTTCTTCTAACGCTAGAACAACCAAAACCTTCCTGGCCCAACCAGTACTTGGTCTAGACACTAGCTCCTTAAAAATGGGTTCTGTAATGCCTGGCTTCTCAAGACCTCGGAATTTTGAACCTGGCCAAGGTAAAACATCATGGTCAGACCTGATTTGAGGAAAACTAGGTATTATACAAGCTAGGCATTATACTAGGTATTATACAAGCAACTAGGCATTATACAATTTAAAAAGGTGTTTTGAGTAATCACTCAAAAAACATATTGAGTGATTCTGAGGAGTTGAGTGAAAATGTGGGTTAGCAATGTCAACAAAATTGAACAGCATGAAGTTTGTTGGTGCTCTTCACAAGAGCACACTTGTTCAAATGGTGAAGGCAGAAACTAACACGATAGGAGATAAAGTATCAATGGGAGATGAGTAACTAAAGATAGTACGTCTCAGTGAAAATAAAGGAGAATTATTTTTAACTTCAAAATAGAAAATAACAATAAAGTTTGTATGTTGATGAAAATAATGCAGGTGAGAAGGAGAGATTGGCAATGCAAGAGAGAAAGGGAGAAGAAAATTCCTGAGAGGTAAATAGGAATTAGGAAATTTCATAATTTGTTTTTAGGGAATTTCAGGGCATTTGAGTACCTGGATCATTGTTAAAAAATGATTTTTGAAGAAAGCATTTGTTAAGGGTGAGGAGAGAAGTGAGAGGCAGGAGGTGGTTAGGAGAGAGAGAAGGTATGAAAGGGTTAATTTGGACAACAGGAAAACAAGCCTAGTCAAGAAACTTGGCAGAGTTACTAAGCAGTACCAAGAGCCAATCTAAGGTTTGTGTCCATGAATTTAAGAGGATTTTGGTCAGGCTGGCTAAGAGACTTCCTCTAGCAAGGATCAGATAAAGCTCTGGGACTAGGCAGGTTATCTGAATGGGGAGAGAAAAGGAAGAATACTTTGAGAAGCAATGAGTAGGGAGGTGAGATTCCTGAGAGAAGAGGAGAGGTCCTCAGGGAACTGGTTGTGCAGTGCGCTGAGGGAGGTGCTCCCAGGGGTCTGTGGACTCTAGCATGCACCAAAGCAGCAGTTTCTGGAACTAGAAAGAATTAACCATGTGAGCTTGGGCAATGAGTGTCTCAACACTAAACTGTGCACGCAGGGGGTGAACAATCAGACAAGCTTCCAATACTCCCTGTGCTGCCTTAATATTTTGTATAATTCAATGCCGAAGATTTCCTGAGAATTTCTGAAGTAAAATATCTTATTTGCCTGAGAAGGTAAAAGTGGATAGAGGCTAAATTAATTTTATTTCATTCAAACAAGGAAATCTAAAAAACAATTGGGCATCTCTCTTTGTGGATTTTGAGTCCTACCTCGTCCTCTATAATTAAAAAGTCCATTGTACTGAGAGGTTATAACAAAGGACCAAGTTTCCACTGGGTGGTCAAAGAAGGTCCTTCTGAAAGAGTGACATTTAAACTAAGAATTGAAGAATGTGTAGAAGTCAAGCAGAGAGAAAGGGGAAGATTGAAAATCTCTAGGACAGGAAATAACTTGATGTCTTTTATGGTCAGCGTGGGTGGTACATAAAAGACAGGTGGAAACGTGTTCTGATATGAAGGAGGAGGTGTGGATAGGGGTCAGGTTATGCAGAACCCTATAACGAGAAGCATAGACTAGATCTAAAATGACCTCTGGCAGATTCATGAAGAATTATTTGAACAGAGGCTAGATATAGGGCACCCATTTAGAAGATTGCTAGTGCAATCGTACAGTGGAGAAATAATAGCAGCTTGCCGAAATGATGTGGTGAAATAAAGAACTCAATAAATTCAAGACCTATCCTGACAATGGAATTGACAGCACTGAATTGAGAAAGAAGTTATCAAGTTTGACTCCAAGGTTCTAGCATGGGCTAATAGATCCAGAAAAGACCTATGAACAATGATGAAAACCTCTACTAGAGAAACAGATTTCATGGTGTGTGTGTGTGTGTGTGTGTGTGTGTGTGTGTGTGATGGTGTGGAAGTTAACAGTGCAGTTTCTGGACTTTTAAGTTTGAGAAACCAGTGAAATATCCAAATGGAGCTGCCATATATGCAGTTGGCTTAGTGATTCTGGAGCACAGGAGAGAGGTCTGAGATGATGATGTGCATTTGTGAAGTATTAACCTAGAGATGCTGTTTTCAGCTGAAAGAATAGATGAAGCTTCCTAGGGATAGAATGTATGAGAAGAGAAGACCCAGGATTGAGTCCATAGAACTCCAATATTTGAAGACTGGTAGATGAGGACTCAGAAAAGGAGACTAAACAGGAGAAGCTAGATAAACCATAGAATCCAAACAAATAGATTATTGTGAGAGAAGCTAAGGGAAGAGAGTAGTTCAAAAGGGGATGACTTTGCCATTATAGCAAGAAAGTAGCTGTAGATAAAATGTAAATGAATTAACATGGCTATATTCCAAAGAAATTATATTTACAAAACATGATGGGCTATAGTTTCCAACCCCTGATGTAATACACAGTCATCCCTTGATATACATGGGAGACTGGTTCCAGGACCACCTGCCTGTAGCCAAATCTGCACATACTCAAGTCCCATAGCCCACCTATAAGAAAAGCCACCCTTCCAATATGCAGGTTTTGAATCCCTAGAATACTGTATTTTCAATCCACATTTGGTTGAGAAAAAGCTACGTATAAGTGGATCACGTGCAGTTGAAATCTATGTTGTTCAAGGATCGACTGTACTACTGAAAAGTCCTGTAATGTGAGAATTATAAATAATTCATTTTATTTAGCAGCAGCAGCATTATTGCTGTCCTTTACTAAGATTATTTTCAATTAATTGGTGGATGCAAAACCTTATTGGTGTCTACTGAAGAGAAAATAAGAGGTTAGAAAGTGGAAGCAGTTTACAATTGCTCTTATTTACTGCTGGAGCAAGAATGAGGTACGAGCTAGAGAAATTTTTGTTTTGTCTGCTTTTTAATAAACTAGAGTGAGTAGCATGATCCAGAAGATTGGGGTAGAAAGCCCCCTGAGAAAAAGAATTTGGAAGAGAAATAGAGTAGTATGGAGAATTTGGGTTTTTGATACTTTTTCCTTTGTAACAGCAGAAAAGGATAGAGTGACTACAGGTGTAGCAAGTATGTTAGTTTGATGAGAAGATGGGGATATTTGCTTCTGACAACTTGCATTTTTCTTTATGAAGCATTATAAGAAGTTCAGTGTTAGTGGGGAGTGGGTAAGAGGGAGAAAGAAAAAAGAAATCAGAGATTTGAGAAGTGATTCCGTGTATAACTTAGTGTTCCTAATTATGCTTTCATTTTTGGTCGTTTAGAATGTTCCCTGTTTTCTGCTATCAAAAAAATGATACACTGACCATCTCTTTGCAACAAAATAATTGTATTTATAGCCATATCCTTAGGATAGATTCTCAGAATCAAAGAAACATTTCTACTTTTGTTCTTTGTTTCTTCAAAGATATATATATATATATATATATATATATAAAACCTATATGTTTATATATGTATACATATAAAAATATATATACATATAAAACCTAATACACTCACTTGCTAAAACTGAATTAGTAGAGAAAATCTTATAATGATGTCCTGGCTGATAATGCTGTACCTTACTAGATACCTAATTCATTGTAAATTACTAAATTGGAATTTAAAAAAAAATCCCTTTCATTTTCTAAAATTGAGGTACCAGTACCCTCGGTGGATTACATAAAGTGTGTGTAGCTGTGCATAGAATGGAGTTTAGGACATGAACTTGAAAGGCTCAATGTTAGCTCAGTCTGAAAGAACCCAAAGCATAAACAGCAATCCCATCTAATTAATCTTCCTTACTTGGATTTTGATGAAGTTTGGATGCGTTCCTTAGATCTTTGGGGACTGTCTTCACTAACATCATTTAAAAAGCTGTCAGTAAGAAAATTAGAAGGCAGGATTCAGTGACTAATTCTATAAATAATTAGTATTTTCATTTTCCAGAGGAAATTAATAAATCTAAAAAAAATTTACCTATTTTTTGCAGGCTGAAGCATTCAATCAAGCTCGATGCTTTAATTCAATCTACATGTTCATTCTTTAATGAGAAAAGCAGATTTTGTATTTTTTCGCTGCCAAGTTGAATTCATTAAGTTCTTTACTCATTCACAGAGCCAGCACTGAGTGAATATCTACCCTGTGCTGGGCCCTGCATTTGCCATGGTGGAAATAAAGATGGGTAAAAGTTGTCTTCCTTTTAAGATGACCATGTTTTACGGATAAGAGAGGGACACAAAAAGAAATTTATTTCATAGTAGTATGGCTAGTACAGTGCTAGAAATACGCACAAAGCATCATGGAAGCCTTAAGGAAGGGGTCCAGGAGATAATGGGCCAGAAATAAATCCTCCTTGGAGGCAGAGGTGTGTGAGCTGAGCTGTGCAGGATGAGGAAAAGATTGCCAGCTAAGAATTGTAGCTGGTGCTGGAACATGGAATGACATTGGTTTGTCCTGAGCCCACCTCTCTTTTTTACTTGCCTTGAGAAAATTCATCTAGATTTATCTAATGTGTCTCTCAATTCATAGAACAAAATGACACCTCAGAAAGTACTTGATGAGTGAGTGATTGGCTGCCTCATATTGCTCATTCTTGTATCTTCATCTTCATCGAGCAACACTTCTGGGCTCCAGGTCAATATTTCCAACTGTCGCAGAGTCATTAAAGCTTAGCAAAAAAAAAAAAAAAAAAAAAAAAAAAAAAAAAAAAAAGCCTTCTTTCAACCAGATCTTATTCAATTACTTCCTTCCTACCTTTTCAAAAACGGGCACTGATATATTAGGCTATTTGTATTGCAGTTTCGGCTTTTTTTGTTTTCTTGAATAAAACTGCAGACAAATTTGTCATAGCTATTAGCTCATGCAAAAAGGTGAAGTATTTGAGTAGAACTCTGCATTTTGCCCTGTCACAGAGTCACTAGTTTCAGTTCTTTAAGTTCACACATTTGCTGGACCTAATCCATCACATAGGAGTATTGTATATTAATGCATGGGGACAGCAGGGGTTATCTCTAGAATTCTGAGTACTTGAGAAGCCATGCAAATGCACTGTCTTATTGATACTATCTTCTGTCTTTCCACATTTACTGCCCCACACTAGGGTGGGAGAATGTTTTATTATAAAAAAATTCAAATAAAGCAAAAAATACAGAGAACACTGTGGTAATCAAATTCAGGTTTATTATATCCTCGGGAGTTTACAAAGTGAGAAAGGCATTTCATTGCAATGATGGGAAGCAGTGACATTAACTTAAGGAAATTTGGGTGAGTCATTTAAATGATCGGATCTCAGTTTTTTCACCTGTACAAGTGGGTCAATATTAATGTACTCCCTTTATAGGGACATTGTGAGAATAAAATGCACGGGAAAGAGCTTTGGAAATTATAAAATACTGTGAAGCAGGAGTTAGTGTGTATATCACCCCACAAAACACACGTGTACATCACCCCACAAAACACACGTGTACTACCATATGCCTTCTTACATCTTACAGATGTTTATGCTGATAAAATGCCAGCAGTTAATGAGAAAGAACCAAAGACCAAATCAATAATCCATGTTCCTGGGAATCTTGTTTTCCCCAAAATAAAAAATATGTGAGATTTGGGACACTTGTTTATATTGTAATCATTATTATTCTCATTATTGCCAATGTATGTGTGTATGTGTGTGTGTGTGTGTGTGTGTGATTTAAAAATATGTGTTTACTTCAAATAATATATTCGCAGGGCCCTAGATTGCATTTGTGTGTTGTCATCTCTAATGACCAAATATGAGTGCTGAAGGAACCTAATGTGCTTTCTTTCAAGGTTTATCCTGGGTTCTTATATGGTCAAAATGCCTTATCAACTGGCTTGTGGTGTATCAAGACTAAAGGAAGAGGAGCAGCATAGAGGATGGAAAAGACACTAGATTTGCAGCCATACCTGAACTAAATTGGGATTCTGTTACTGGGGGAGGAGACTCTGGACCTGAGATTGGAAGGAAACCCTTATTGCCTGCAGTTACCAGCTGATGTGAATGGGGAAAATTAATTTTAAGAACAGAAATGTGACCTCAATTGACTGGAAATGGCAAAGAGGTACTGGTGAGATATGGAGATAAAATGGATCTTATATTCAAAGTACAGAGGCAAACATTAAGATAAGCAAGATAATTGAAAAAAAAATCACTTCTCAAGTTCTAACTGAGATGGAGATATTGAAAGGTTGCATATGCATCTTGCAGAAGATAGGTAGTGGGTGGGAACTGTCTGTGTACCAGGGAGGCAGGGGTAGAGCTAACATTCAGCTTTTTATTTTCCATATCACGACTTCAGTTCCCTAGAATGTGGTTTTACCCTGGAATGCGATAACAGCTGAAAAACAATAGGCAAAAGATGATCCTAGATGCATTAATGTCCATGGGTTCTGTTTCAGATACTGAACATTTGTAATACTGCAGGGCCTTGTTATGGTAGAAGGTAGGGTTGTGCAGTCTGGCAGTAAGACAACAATGGGCCCTACTCTTAAGAAGAGAGGACAGACTCTGCCTCCATGGAAACTCAGTTTTGTGCATTTTGGGCTTATATAAAAAATATTCTCACCAACTAGCATAATGCAATTTACAAACCACAATAATTTGCACCTGGAAATACTTGAAGAAAATGCTTATTTTTTATTGCTGAAGAAATAAATAATTAAAAGATGTTTTTTCCATTTCTATGTTGTGACCTGACTCTGGTTTCTTTGCTGAGGGAAGCCTTTTATTAGTTAATTTATTCATTTACTCATTCAGCAAACATTTCTCGAGTAGGTGCTCTGTGCCAGGGTGCTGGGTGTGTCATGGCAAATAAGACACATTATTTCTGCCTTTATAGAGTTTACACTTTATTTTAGACAAGATAAAAATAATTATGTGAACAGAGAAATAAGATCACTCAAGGTAGTGATGTGTGTTATAAATGCCAAGGGCATGAACATGACAGCAGGAGGAGAAATTCTTAAGGGGTTATGGGTTTACTCTCCAAAGAGGGACATACGAGTTGATATCTGAGTGATGCACAGACACAACAGAAAAGTGGACAAACAATAGCTCAAATCATTGGCACTCTGCTATTTTTTGTAATAAATATGTACCAGGATATCTAGTAGGGGGGTCAGGTAGGACAGATGTACCAACTCAATGGCAATATCAAGAACAGGGATGACACATCATTCTGGTTATTCTTTGCATGTGTGAGTGGCAGGGTCTCACTCTGTCACTCAGGCTGGAATGCAGTGATGCCATCTTGGCTCACTGCAACTTCTGCCTCCTGGGTTCTAGTGATTCTCCAGCCTCAGCCTCCTGAGTAGCTGGTATTATAGGTATGCACCACCATGCCCGGCTAATTTTTGTATTTTTAGTTGAGGTAGGGTTTCGCCATGTTGGCCAGGCTGGTCTCAAACTCCGGACCTCAAGCAATCCCCAACCTCGGTCTCCCAAAGTGCTGGGGTTACAGACGTTTGAGCCACCACACCTGGCCTCATCTTTAATATGTTGGATTTACCTCCTCATGATTTCAGAATGACTACTGTTCCCATAGGAATTGCATATGCATTCCAGTCAGAAAGAAAAGGAAAGGGCAGTGCCTGTCGGGGATGATGCAAAATGGAGGAGGGCACTGAAAGAGTAACCTGTGGGGCCATTTGTTCAAAAAGCAGGAAAAAAGTGACATTAAAAATATACAAAACATTAAAGCCTTTTCCTTAAAAAAATTTGTATTACTTTAAAAAGGTAACAGTTTGTACACAAGAAAAAAAATAGACTCATAAATTACAAAAAATATTTTTGTGTCATAAATGCATATACAAATGAAAATTCATGTGCTATCTTAACTGATCATACTGGTTTTGGGCTTGCTTTTCTGTAATTTTATTTATAGGTCATCAAAATTCATACTAAAATAAGTTTGCTGTCAATCAATATAATTGAAAGCAATACCAGCCACTTGGCAAATGCAAGACTGCAAATAATTTTGATGATTTTAAAATTTTGACAAGGATCTTTCTGCTGATGCAACTGTTATTGGGGCTGTTAAGAATGTTTTATAGACTGTGACAACCTAGGGAAATTTTCAGACCAATTGTTTCAAAATATAAATTTTAAGACATCTAGAATTGACTCTCATGAAACAATTTTTCTAAAATCAGCATTCTGTAAATTTGAATTTTATTTTAATTGTAAATTTGTACAGTGGCATTTTATGATATCTCCTCTGAGATGTACAACAGCATTTTAATATCTCCTCTGACATTTCCTGTACTGTACGGAGGTTGAACAAGGAATGGAAAATGGCCTCATGTTTGTATATGATTCAACATGTTGGTTTATGCAGTTTATCATTGTATCTTTAATTAAAAAGGAAACATTAATCTGAAAGTTGTCTTCCTCATTAATAATTAGTTCGTCCAAATCTTCACTGGAGAATAGTGTTCTTTTCCGTGGAATGCCACAACCTTTAAATTTAATTTCTATTTGCTTTTCAATGCTGCAGTCATTTCCAAAAGTAGAGATTCTAAACTCCCTGAGGAATCCAAATAACTCACAAATAATTTGCTTTATTGCAATGTCTTTGTGTACCATTTTATTTTGTAATAATTTACTAACAAAGTTTACCTCCTCAGTGATGGCACACCTATCCTAGTGCTGAGGGCGACAGTTAGTATTTGTGCAAAGGCTGCAGAAAAGGTCTCCAGGGACAGCAGGGCAAGCTGGTGGCCTCTGGCTATGTCCCAGAGCACTGTCCCAGACAGCCAAAGGCACTTGTACCTGGCCCCCAGCAAATTATGCAGTGCCTGCACTGTCCGCTTTGGCTGCAGAGCCTGAGCTATCACCTGGTGAATCTGCTGTTCATGATCATGCTCCACTATCCCCTTGGACCTCACTTATAAAATAAATTAAGGATAAATATTAAGAATTTCGAAAGGGCAACGGTAGAGCACTTAACCAGATGGAGAAGAGATGGGCAGAGCCCTTCTGAGAGCAGGGGTTCTATCACTGCACAGTTTGCAAGCCCTGAAGCCAGCCCTGGAGCCTGTAACATATGACTTTTTTATCAGGAAGGCAAACATGCCTCCAGCGGTCTTTACTTAAGTCTTACTGTCTGTTACTCTGTCACATGGCCATCTCTCACAGCAGGGTACTGTGGGGCAGTGAGTGTTTTCCAGCTGCTGTGGTGGAGGCAGACAAAGGAGAAAGGACAGTGAAATGGGTGTTGGGTTAGCCAGTCAAGTCTGCCCTAGATAACACAGGGCCATTTAAGGTGGAGCATATAGGTAGAATTAGCCGTGAGCATGGCATCCTGAGATGGGTGAGGGAAACAAACATTGTGTGTGTGTGTGTGTGTGTGTGTGTGTCTCACAGTTACATGTTTGGAAGACAGCAAGAAGCCCAATATGGTTGGAACTGAAGAGAGGGAGGGGAATAGTGGTTAAAGGAAGGACCAAGTATTATGTAGCTTCTAAGTCCTGTGGTTATGCCAAGGAGTTAGTGCTGATATAAAATAACTCTCTCGCACTTATCTGAACAGAAATAAAGTATTTGGAAAGCTATTGGGTAGTTTACATCATCATTGAAAAGGCTAGAGAAACAGCTTAGATATAGAATAGAAACATATCGGGCTATCATTAGATATAGAGAAGACATTCTACTAGAACCATAACCAAAATCATGCCAGGATCACAGTAGTGGCATTACCATTGTGCCCACCATCAAAAAATCAGGTGCTTCATCATGTCTGTGAATACTCTAAGAGTATTCTAAGGGTGACCCTGGAAACTTTATGTTACTAACAATGTTTTGGCTTCAGAAAAAATGTTTTCCTATCTTCATTAAAAGTCCAAGATAAGGGAATCTGAGTGAACAAATGTAGGCACCATGCACTTGTCCTAAGCAAAGGCAGCAAGGTACTATTGCTGAATGGGGACCATATCTCTTGCCAAACTCTATACGGCTGTTAATATGTGAGGTTTCCCTGCCTCCTCTCTTCAGATGGCAAATATTTATTAAAATTCATCCATTTAGTGAAACCTATTAGTCTTTAACCTCATTCCCATGTTTACACTCCCTTTCCCAAATACATTCCCAGCTAAAGTAAAGCAATTAGGGCCCATTGATTAAAATTTATCTCATCCTCAAAGAAAGGCAATACCAAATATTTCCCAGTTACTGCTTTTGGCATCAAGGCCAGTGTCTACTTCTCCTCTAGTTCTGTATGACCTTATATCAATATAATATGACCAAGAGATTAAATTGTAAAGTTAACAACAACTAATATACTGTACGTGCAATAATAGGGCAAAAAAGAAAAAGTAAAACAGCACTAAGAATGAGACATTGCAATAAGAATTGCTAGAGTCCTTATTTCCTTAATGGTGACAGGACCTTAGCTGCTACATATTCTCTTCTTCTTCAGAGAAATTTTTAGCTGGTCAAGATTCTTTGCAAATGATGTCACCCAAATGCTAATTCTTGAGAGATTTGGTCCTCGGTGGTCTTTCATGCATTTGGCTACCATAATTTTCTGCTACATTTTACTAAGAACATGGTAGTATAAGGAACCTTCCTAGGGAATCCTTGGGCTTTATACATACTTATCTATTTATTTCTCCTTTTTTCATTGATGGTCAAAATTATTATTGTCAAAATGCAATGTAATGTGATGTAAATGTCTTCTTTTTTGGTATGGTTATACAGAGCATGAGGAGTCAGAAACTGACCATCTGTCTGTTTCAACTTCTAATTTGTTGAAAATAAAGTTATGCTTCCTAGAGGAAGTATTCCTCTGTTGAGTCTTAAAACTTTTAATCAAGGTGAAGTATCACAAAAATAGTATGAATGGGGAATTCATTGTGATAGTGAGATATTCTATTACA